>NW_011888948.1:893101-927617 GCF_000151845.1 Pteropus vampyrus
ACAACAACAACAACAACAGCTAAACAAAACAGAGGCAAGCAACCTACCAGGGACAGAGTTCAAAACACTAGTTACAAGGATGCTCTACCCTTAAGGGAAGCATAGATGATCTCAGTGAGAATTTTAAAAGAAAGATAGTAATCATAAAATAGAATATAGAAACCATAAAAAAGAACTAGTTAGAAATGAAGAATACAACAACAAATGAAGAATATACTAGAGGGAAAAAGCTAAAGCCAATTAGATGAAGTGGAGGACCGAATCAGTAGCAGAAAACACCCAGTCGGAACAGCAAAAAGAAAAAAGAATCAAAAAAAAAAAAAAAATGAGGAAAGTTTAAGAGACCTCTGGGCCAACATCAAACACATCAACATTTGCATCATAGGGGTAATTAGAAGGAGAGGAGAGCGAGCAAGAGATTGAGAACCTATTTGAAGGAATGATGACAGAAAACTTTCCTAACCTGGCGAAGGAAATAGACATACAAGTCCAGGAAGCACAAAGGAACCCAAACAGATACACACCCAGACACATCATCGTTAAAATGTTGAAGACAAAGAGAGAATCCTAAAAGCAGGAAGAGAAAGGCAGCTAGTTACTTACAAGGATATTCCCATAAGAATGTCAGCTGACTTTTTAACAGAAACTTTGCAGTCCAGGAACTGGCACGAGTTATTCAAAGTGATGAAAAACAAGAACCTATAACCAAGACTACTCTACTCTACCCAGCAAGGCTATCAATTAAAATTGAAGGTGAGGAAAAAGCTAAAGGAATTAATCACCAACAAGCCAGAATTACAAGAAATGTTAAGGGGACTTCTATAAAAAGAAAGGAGAAGAAAAACCCACAAATACAAATAATAAAATGGCAATAACTATGTACCAATCAATAATCACTTTAAATGTAAGTGGATAAAATGCTCCAATCAAAAGACATAGGGTAGCTGAATGGATAAGGAAACAAGACCCATACATATGCTGTCTACAAGAGACCCACCTCAGATCAAATGACACAGACTGAAAGAAAAGGGATGAAAAAAGATATTTCATGCATACAGAAATGAAAAAAAAAAAAAAAGCTGGAGTAGCAATATTTATATCAGACAAAATAGAGTTTAAAACAAAAGTTATAATAAGAGACAAAGAAGGGCATTACATAACATAAAAGAATCAATACGAGAACATAACCCTACTAAACATATATGCAATCCAACACAGAAGCACCTATATACATAAAGCAATTATTGACTAGCATAAAAAGAGAGAGATTGACAGTAATACACTCATAGTAGGTAGGAGACTTTAACACTCCATTGACACCAAAAGACAGATCTTCCAGACAGAAAATCAGTAAGGAAAAAAAAAAATCAGCCTTAAATGACATATTCACTAGACCAGATGGATTAATTGATATTCGGTGTTTCACCCCAAAACAAAATATACATTCTTCTCAAGTGCACATGGAATATGTTCCAGGATAGACCACATGTTAGGACACAAAACAAGACTCAAAAAAGCTTAGAAGACTGAAAGCACATCAAGTGTCTTCTCCAACTACAATGGTATAAAACTAAAAATCGACTACAAGAAAAAAAACTGGAAAATACACAAACACGTGTAGGCTAAACAACATGCTACTAAACAATGAATGGGATAACAGTGAGATCAAGGAAGAATTCAAAAGATACCTATAGAAAAATGAAAATGAAAACATGACGACTCAAAATCTATGGGACACAGCGAAAGCAGTCCTAAGAGGGAAATTCACAGCAATGTATGCCTCCTGAAAAAAAAAAAGAGAAAAATCTCAAATAAACAATGTAACCTTACACTTAAAAGAACTTTATAAAGAACAGCATATAAAACCCAAAGTGAGTAGAAAAAAGGAAATAATAAAGATCAGAGTGGAAATGAACTAGAGTCTAGAAAAACAATACAAAAAAAAAAATCAATGAAACAAAGAGTCTGTTCTTTAAAAGGATAAACAAAATTGATCAATCTTTACCCAAGCTCATTAAGAAAAAGAGAGAGGACCCAAATAAATAAAATCAGAAATGAAAGAGAAGTAACTATGGACTCCGTAGAAACAGGATTATAAGAAAACACTAAGAGCAATAATATGCCAACAAACTGGACAATCTGGAAGAAATATAAGTACATCCCAAAACCGAGTCAAGAAGAAACAGAAAATCCGAACAGACTGATTGCCATCAACGAAATCAAATCAGTATAAAAAACCTTCCATAAAACAAAAGGCCTGGACCAGATGGCTTCATTCACTAATTTTACCAAACATTCAAGGAAAAATTAACACTTATTCTTCTCAAACTATTCCAAAAAATTCAAGAGAAGGAAAGCTTTCCTAACTCTTTTTATGGAGCCACCACTACCCTGATTCCAAAACCAAAGACAGAACAAAAAAGAAAACTATAGGCCAATATCCCTGATAAACATTGATTTAAAAATCCTCAAAAAATATTAGCAAACTGAACTCGCAATACATTACAAATATTATACACCATGATCAAGTTGGATTTATTCCTAGGATGCAAGATTGGTACAATATCTGCAAATCAATTAATGTGATTATATCACATTAACAAATTAAAAGATAAAAATAATGATATCGATAGATGCAAAAAAAAGCATTCAACAAAATCCAGCATCCATTTATGATAAAAACTCTCAGCAAAACAGGAATAGAGGGAACATACCTCAACATCATAAAGGCCATATTTGACAAACCTACAGTCAACATCATATTCAATGGAGAATGGCTAAAAACGTTTTCCTTAAGATCAGGAACAAGCAAGGATACCCAATTTAGCCACTTATATTCAACAAAGTATTGGAAGTCCTAGCTATAGCAATCAGGCAATAAAGAGAAATAAAAGGAATCCATATTGGAAAGGAAGAAGTAAAAATGTCATTATTTGCAATGACTTGAAACTAAATATAGAGAAACCTAAAGATTCCACCAAAAACCTGTTAGAACTGATAAATGAATTCAGTAAAGTAGCAGGATACAAAATTAATATTCAGAAGTCAGTTGCATTTTTATATGCTAATGAATTTTCAGAAAGAGAAATTAAGAAAACAATCCCATTTACAATTCCACCAAAAACAATAAAATACCTAGGAATCGAATTAACCAAGGAGGTAAAAGACTGGTTCTCAGAAAATTATGTCACTGAAAAAAGAAACTGAAGAAGATACAAATTAACAGAAACATATACAGTGCTCATACATAGGAAAAATCAACATCATTAAGATGGCCATCCTACCCAAAGCAATCTACAGATTTAATGCAATTCCTGAAAAATACCAATAGCATTTTTCAGAGAATTAGAACAAATAATCCTGAAATCTATATGGAACCATAAAGGATCCCAAATAGCCACGGCAGTCTTGAGGAAACAGACAAAGTTGGAGGGATCACACTACCTGATATCAAACTATACTATAAGGCTACAGTAATCAAAACAGCATGGAACTGGCATAAAACAGAAACATTAATAAACATAATATAATAGAGCACCCAGGAATAAATCCACACCTATATATGACAAAAAAATATATGACAAAAAAGGCAAGAATATACAATGGGGTAAAGACAGTCTCTTCAAAAAATGGTGCCAGGAAAATTGGAAAGATACATGCTCCCCCAAAAGAAACTGGACCACCTTCTTACACTGTATACAAGAATAGACTCAAAATAGATTAGAGACTTAAATGTAAGACCTGAAACCATAAAACTTCTAGAAGAAAACATAAGCAGTAAACTCTGAAATTGCTCCTAGTAATTTCTTTTTAGATATATCTCCTCAGGCAAGGGAAACCAAAGAAAAAATAAACAAATGGGACTATATCAAACTAAAAAGGTTTTGTACAGCAAAGGAAACCACCAACGAAACAAAAAGACAACTGACTGAATGAGAGAAGATATTTGCTTATGATACATCTGATAAGAGGTTAATACCCAAAATATATAAAGAACTCATAAAACTCAACAATAAAAAAATAATCCAATTAAAAAATGGGCAGAAGACCTGAACAGATATTTCTCCAAAGAGGAAATACAGATGGCCATAGCTATATGATAAGATGCTCAAGGTCACAAATCATCAGAGAACTATAAATGAAAACCACAATGAGATAACACCTGACACCTGTCAGAATGGCTATCATCAATAAATCAAAGAACAACAAGTGTTGATGAGGATGTGGAGAAAAAGGAAATGTCATACACTGTTGGCAGGATTGCAAATTAGTACAGTCGCTATGGAAAATAGTCTGGAATTTTCTCAAAAAATTAAATATGGATCTACCTTTTGACCTAGCAATTGCACTTCTGGGTATTTATCCAAAGAAAACCATAACACTGGTTTGTAAAGATCTATGCACCCCTATGTTCACAGCAGTGCTACTCACAATAGCCAAGACATGGAAGTGACCAAAGTGCCCATCAACAGATGTCTGGATAAAGAAGTTACGGTACAGATATACGAGATATTACTCAGCTATTTAAAAAAAATGAAATCTTACCATTTCCAATGACATGGATGGACCTAGAGGGTATTATGCTGACTGAAACACATCAGACACAAATAAATACCACATGATTTCACTTATATGCAAATCTAAGGAACAAAATACATGAACCAACTAAACAAAAACAGACTCACAGATACAGAGAACAAATTGGTGATTGACAGAGGGGAAGGGGTTTAGGGAGCTGGGTGTAAAAGGTGAACGGATGAAAAGGTATAAATTAGTAGTTACAAAACAGTCATGGGGATTTATAGTATAGCACAGGGTATATAGTGAGTATTATTGTAATAGTTGTTTAGTGCCAGATGGGTGCTAATCAGGGAGATCACTTCATGGACTGTATAAATGTCTAACTTTAAAAAATTTAATTAAATAAAGAACTTCATTTTTTTCTTATTATAAATATGACTATTTCACATTATTTTTATAAAATAACCAAGCAAAACTAAACACTATATATTATTTCAGGATACATATACATATGTACGGTAAATCTTGAAAAGCAAAGTAATGATTTACACACATTTGTGACAGTGGATTACTTCTGGTAGAAAGTGAGGGATGGGATCACAGAGGAAACAAATTGATTGGATTCATGGATATGTTTTGTTACTGCTTCAAAACCTGTATCTACGTTATCTATTTTTATAAATGAAATTACATAATTTTTAAATGTCTAAAGGAAAGAAAATAACACTACTGATGCACCACCATGCATTCTGAGTTGTCCATAGTTGTGATCCACCGACATTTTGCCTCTCCACCTTCACTTGTGTCTAGATGCATCAACATACCAAACTGCACCCACGCAAAGTAAAAACTAATGCTACTAACATCCATCAGATTTCAATTCACAGAACATGATCCAAAAAAACAATGAAAATCCCAATACCACTCGAGCATCTAATTCAAACTTTCTCCTTCATCATCTCACACTACACTTTGCTCTGGGTTAGTAGTTCTCAAACTTTAGCCTGCACTGGAATAACCTGGCTTGTTAAAACAAAGACTGCTGAGGTCCATTTCAAGAGTTTGTTGAGTAGCAGGTCTGGGGTGAAGGTTAAGAATTTGTTCCCAACAAGATCCCAGGTGATGTTGATATTGCTGGTCCGGGAACCATACTGTTAAGAACCACCGCTCTAAGAGTAGCACTTATACAAAACATAAAATAACACAATCATCACCAAATTAGAAAACACACAAAAAAAATCATATTGAACAATTTTCCTCTAGGGTACTTAAAAACAATGTAAACCATTCCACACACACTGACTACATATGTTGGACAAATTACATTAGTGTGCTTTTGATGGCACAGCATTGTAGCTACAAAAACATTGTTCCAGAGTAAGCAGTCTAGTTTTAAATCCTGCCTCCCTCACATGCAAACTTTATGATATTTTGAGAATGTTACTGGTCTTACTACTTCATCCTCTACTTTACCTTCTTTATTTATAAAGTGAAGATAACAATTCCTCAGAAGTTTACTGAGATGAATGAATCAAATTCATGCTAAGTGTTTATAACAGGGGCAGTGTCTGGGACAGAAAGCCCTCAATAAACAGCTGTCTTCATCATCATAGTTAAAGACGCTCCAATGTTCCACATGTGTCAAGGTCAACGCCTCTCTATCTCTAGAGCACTTCAAGACCACTGCTTCTATTCCATTATGGAAAATGTTATACCATCTAACCATATCCTTTGTGTCCATTCTCATTTCTGTTGTTATCTTCTTTTCATTTTTGAAGATTCTGTCAGCTGGCTCTGTTTTCCTCTTCAAACTAAGTCCTGACAACAACCACCGTGTCTTCGACGATCCTTCAAACAAGCCAGTTCAAGAGGCTGGCCAGGTGCAGATGAGGCTCTTCTTTTTTTTCTAAATTTCAGTATCACCATGACTCAAGAGTCCTTCACCAAGAACCAGTCACAAATCTGCCAGCCCAATCAGGATAAATTTTGGATATTTTATCTTTCATTCAAAAACTGAAAGGTTCATTCAACATTTTACTATGAAAGGGGTAGACTTTCCCTTAAACTCTATGTACAGTGATCTCTAATTTGAGGACTCTCTGATCCTAGCAGCAAAACTCTCCTTAGATCCAGTTAAGGCATTAAGTAATTTCTCATTAATTAGCCATTCGACAGATTGACTTGATTTAGATCCACAAAGATTACTTTAATCCCTTAGAGCACCTTGATTTTCTCCCAATTTATCAACCTCTTCCTGTTTTTGCATCCTTCTTACATAGTCCTCATATTTCAACAATTCTGCCCCTGTGCTTCTACCCTATTGCCTGGCAAAAGCTAACCTTGGGTCATTTCAATTCTCATTCCAAAAGCTGGGCTTGCTAAATGCTGCAAAGGGGGAGAGTGGGGGACAAAAAAACCCCAACTTAACCTCCATTATGGGTATTACCAATTCTAGATTGCTAATCTCAATTAAGCTCTCAATGTTTGCTGTTCGAAAATCTTTCAAGGCTTTCCAAGTTAGATTTTGTACCAAAAGCTACTGCTCTCAAGCCCCCTATTTATTAAGAAAACAGAAAGCTTCACAGTAGTAAATTCTTTAACTTCTATCATGTATCCAAATCTCCCCAATTGCATCCCCAGTAATCTGCATCCTCAAACATCCCTGTCTCCTTTCCTCCTATCACAATGACAGTGCAACAGTTGGCTGTCTTTGCTCTCATCTCCTCAGGAGCTCTTGCTGCATGAATTATATTCTCACCTCCATTTTTCAACCTCTATTTCCCATCATCATGAGTAACCTCAGTTCTCTTTTATCTTATTTTTTTATGTTATTTTTTTAAAAGCCTTCCTCGACATACATTTTTTTCTGACTTCTGTCCTCCTTAGCCAAAATTCTTAAAAGAATGGTCTATGCAGTCTTCACTTCCATTCATTTGGCCCACTATGGTCCAAAATTCCATTGACACTCTTGCCAAGATCATCAGCAACTTTCTATTAATGGAACACAATCTTTATGTGGCATGTCTACAGGAAAACACTGGTAACCATTCATTCTTAACCTGCTTAACTTCCATAATACCATCCTCTTTGGCCTTTTTCCTTCATCCACCTATGTTGTTCTTTCCCATGCTCTGTCTACACCTAAAGGCCTATTCATCTACTCACTCTACAAACCCATTTTAGATATCACACATATTTCCATCACTTCAATTACCAACTACATATTAATAACTGGATCATCTGGATTTATTTCCTGATAAGTTCTGCAAAAATGCAATTATGTGTAACTTTTCAGTAAGGCTACAAATACAATACATGTTTACAACTAGGTAACATCTAATCTGTGTTTAAAATAGTACAGTATATTGTTTTGTCTGCCTATATAGTCTGAGTTGTGATTAGTCAATATCATGGAACCATTACTCTTTTTTTTTTTGATATAACAGCTTTGAGATATAATTCACATGCCATACAATTCAACCATTCAAAGTGTACAACTCAATAGTTTTTTGTATGTTCAGAGATGTACAGCCATCATCAAAATCAATTTTAAAGTATTTTCATGACTACAAAAAGATCACCAGTCACCTCTCCTTCACTCCATCCATCCTCCCACCTCAATTCTACATAACCACTAATCTTTATAGATTTGTTTCTTCTGTCAGACAGTCAGGTAGATTGGATCATACAGTACATGTTTCTAGGGACTGTATGATCTTAGCATAATGTTTTCAAGGTTCATCCATGTTGTTATCTTTTATCGGCACTTCATTTTTATTGCTAAATAATACTCCCTTGTAAGGATATACCATATTTTATCCATTCATCAGTTGAGAGACATTTGGGTCATTTCTACCTTTTGACTATTATAAATAATGTTATTATGAATACATTTTTGTGGGCACTTATGCTTTTATTTGGGGGGGTATATAAGTAGGAAAGGAATTACTTGGTTATATAATAACTCAATGTTTAACCTTTTGAGGCTGCCAAACTGTTTTCCCAAGTGGTAATACATCCTACGATCCCACCAACGATCATAGGGGTTTCAATTTCACTACATACGTCCTTATCAACACTTGTGATTATCTGTTTTTATTATTTTAGCCATCCTAGTGGGTTTCTCGAAAGAGCATCTCATTGTGGTTTTGATTAGCACTTCCCTAATGACCAATGTTTAGCATCTTTGCATGTGCTTATTGGCCATTTATCTTCTTTGAAGAAATGTCTTTTCAAGTCCATTGCCCATTTTTTAGTTGTCTTTTTATTACTGAGTTTTAAGAGTCCTTTATATATTCTAAATACAACTCCCTTATCAGGTATGATTTATAAATACTTCCTTCCATTCTGCAAGTTTCACAAATATTTTTAATTTGAATGCAATCCAATTTATCTATTGATTTTGGATGCTTGTGCCTTTGATATTGTTGCTAAGAAACTACTGCTTACTCAAGGTCACAAAGATTTATACCTATTTTTTTTCTCCTAGACTTTTTAATGTTAGCTCTTACATTTAGATCTTTGATCCATTCTTAGTTAATTTTTGGTAATGTAAGGTGGGGCTCAAGTTCATTTCTTTACATGAAGATATCTAGTTCAGTTGTTCAAACACTACTTGTGAAAAAGACTATTTCTTCCTGTTTAATTCTTTTGACACTCTTGTCAAAAATCAATTTATTATAAATTTAAGTTTACTTCTAGATTCTCGATTCTATTCCATTGTTCTATATACTTAATTGTTAGATAGGACAAGGGTCTCAAGGTCTGGGCGGTTCTTATAAAATGCTATTCTTGCTAAATGTTAAAATGTAGCACAGTATTTTGTAGATTCAGTTGTAAACTAAATGAGTTTGACAGAACCCAACCAGATAAGTACAGCCAACTGCAAAGAAGAAATCAACATATAATTAACCAAATAGTATATATATAAGTAATGGCTAAGCCTCCCCTTGGGGAGACAGAGCTCTGGATGTGAATCTCCTGTCTCTTCCACTTGCTGCAAGGAAATGAAACTACTTAATGTATAGTTCTTCAATAAAACACCTCAGGTGCAAACAGCAAACCCCTTGAGTTCCATAACAAATCTTTGCTTCTTCAGGTTTCACCATTTCCCGTAAGATCATTTAGAATCGCATTTGTTACTCATCGCATGTAAGCTTCTCCCCAGCAATCCCTGCCCCGCTTCCACCCAATGAATGCACTTTATGGAGCACCCACAGCCAGGGTGATATTCATGATGGGAAATGGGAATGGCACTCAAGCAGTTTCCTGAACAACAAGGTTCCCATCAGACAGGCCGCACCGCTTTCACTGAGGCTCATGGCTCCCAACAGAGATGAACTGGGACAAGTAAGACGGAGCAGGAAAGTTTGGCTGTGGGACTCAGAGGCCAGTCTATGGCTAATGGTGTACAGATATATTTGTGGTTATATGGGCAGTAGTACCGGCTTAACCTATGAGCCAAAAATGAAGCAGGTTTTGTAGGCTGTTTAAATACATGACCTTTCCAAAACATCCATAGTTTTTAGAAAAAGTTACTATTCATTCATATACAAGACTCCCACTGCTTCCCTTCCTTGGAAGGATAAAAGGGAAAATTTAAATTTTACCAAAGGTGTGGTAACAGAGGCCAAATAAAAATGGACATAGAAAGCAAAGAATCCATGGTTTGGGGGTATGAAGTGATACACTCCTTCAGAGATCTTGTTAGAAAAAAGCACGGGTATGGCTAAAAGAAGTGGTTTCCACTCTTGGTCACGCATTAGAATGAACTAGAAAGCTTTTTTAGAATCGCAGATTCCTGGACCCCATGCCAGGCCTACTGAACAGTGACAGCTAGAATTCTATTTTTTACAATGCTCTCCAAAAAATTCTGATAGGCAACAGGTTGAAGAAACCCTGTTTTAAGAAAAAAGACATCCTAATGATCAAGGGCGTTTTCCAAGCCGCAGTGGAGCACCTGTACATGTTCAGAAAGACGGAAAGAATGCTTCAGGCAATAAGCCACAGCGGACCCTGAGGGCCCAGGGAGTGAAACTACCCTGAATACCTGCTTCAGATTTCAGATGCTCAGGATATGCATGGAAAGTTACGAAAGACAGCAGGTAGGGCCTACCACCTCCATCTCCCAGTCGGCAGAGGTGGCCTTTATTGTTTTTAACAGGGATGTGGCAGAAGAAAAAAAGGAGAAGGAAAGATGAAAAAGAAAGCTGCTTTTCTGGGTGTCGCGCTCCAAACTTTGGGTAATCTGAAGATGAGAAGAAGACCACCGTGGGTGAATAACCCCGACCCCCACTGTGGGACTAGGCAAAGGCGCCCAGCGAAGCTGGAGCCTAACCAATGTGCATACTGCAAACAAGAGGGACAATGGAAGAGACAGTGAGTGCCCTGACCGTCCTCAGAGAAGGAAAGGGAGGAGCAGCTCTTAATTCTTTGCAGTTACCTCAGATAGAAGATGATGAGCTGATGGGGCCAGGGGGCTCCCCTTTGTCTCCAAAAGATAACATTTCAATCTCCCACAAGAAGCCCTGAGTTACTCTAAATATAGAAGAGGAGAAAACTGAATTTCTACCAGATACTGGAGCCACTTACTGTGTTCTTACTACTTAGATGGGCCCCCTGTTCCAGTGGTAATGTAATATTACAAACGAATAGATGTCATGGCTCTACTCCATCAGGTCCCCAAAGACCAGGGAACTATACCCACAGATTCTCAACCAGGTTAACCCGGCCGTTTGGGCACAAGGAAAAGTCAGAAGGGCATGTATGGCCTACCTGTTAAACTAGCACTTGAACAAGCAGACTAGTGGCACAGGATTAAACAAAACCCCTTGACACCTAAGGCAAAAATGAGGATGGCCCCATTCTCAAAGTACTTCTCAAACAGGGACTCATTCAGCCTTGTCAGTCACCCTGTCTGTCACATTCCCAACCTTCCTGTTAAGAAATTGGAGACAGGAAAATATAGATTTGTACAAGACTTTACGGTCATGAATGAAGCAGTAAGGTAGATTTACCCCCTATAACCTGTTGGCCAATCTCCCAGGAAAAGTAAATCATTAGCAAACTCTGAAAAAATGTGGTTCATCGATGTAGTAGCTTTATAACCCGTGGAGTTAGGAGGACAAAGTAGGCTGTGGTACCCTTATTCAACACCATTGAAGCAGGAGCTCTTCCACCTAGAACCTCTGCTCAAAAAGACCCTGGCCACGCTGTGCCAAGAAACCCATGAGTCCTGGCTTAAATTACTACCAATTGCCCTGACCCGGAACAGGGCAGCACCTAAAGGAATGCTTAAATTAAGCCCTTCTCACTTATGAATGGTAGGAGCCCTTTTTGGGCTCCTTCCAAATTTTAGGATGCCTGGACCCACTTATAGAATAGGCTGCTCCACACCCTTATGATCCAGCGAGCTGGATATATTTATGGACAGGTCCTCATTTGGTGTTACAAGATAGAGCTTTCTGGACACATCGCTCTTGAGTGAAGTCAGCCCTACCATCCAGTAAGAACAAAGAATCAGATCCACAGTACTCCTGTGAACCTGAATGACCTCAAGCTGCTCTTCCAAAGACAAGATATGTGATGTCCAATAACTCCTGTTCTCAGGAATCCCAGAACCTAGGGGACCCAAGACTTTCATAAGTCAGGCAGCCAGAAAATTTCACTCCTCTAACTTAAAGAGGTACTCTGCCCATATTCAGGAAGAAGCAGTTACAGAAGTATGACCCTCGTCCCCATTCCCTCAAGAATGAGGAGTGAAATATCTAGGGGGAAATGTTATATAAGGACAAGAGTCTCACGATCTGGGTGGTTCATACTAAATGCTCTTTTTGCTAAACGTTAAAATGTAGCAGTTTTTGCAGATGCAACTGTAAACAGGATGAGCTTGAAAGAACCCACTGGATAAGTGTTGCCAAAAGTGTCTATAAGTAATGGCTAAGCCTCCCCTCGCGGGCACAGAGCTTTGGATGTGAGTCCTCTGTCTCCTTTCCTTATTGCCAGTAAATGAAACTACCTAATGATATCACATCTAGCTCTTGAACAGAACACCCCAAGCGGTGAAACCCTTGAGTTCAATAACATATTCTTATACCAGTACTGCACATGAAGACTTCATTCAAGAATAAGCCCCCAAGAAAATATCAAATTAGCTAAAATGGAATTAGAGAAATTATCCACACCAGCTGATGATAGTCGATGTGCACAACTAAAAAATTTTTTAAGCTGCTACCCACAAAAAATGAATAAAATATGTGATGCGGGCAGGGAGGGAATATCTAGGGAAGTTCAGTTTCTGAGAAGGAAAGGCAGTCAAGGTGGACAGTAAATTTCAGATATTAGACTTGAATCATCCCTTCAACTGTAGCTCCCTTTAGCTGGCATTGTTTAAATAAACTGCTGTATTTGTAAATAAACAGATTTTGGTACATTCTGTAAGTCCAACAATGCTGGGAATTTAAGTAGCTTAAAACTTTAAGCCTAGATCTCTTTGGAGTTGAAGTGTCTCCTGAATTACTCCCCAGAAAACCCCACAAGTTCCTTAATATATTCAAAACTGAGCTCATCAATCTCACTTCACCTACTGTTTTCACCCTATCTATAGATAATAGTGCTCTTTAAAAATGGGATATTAAACTACCTCAAAAAGTATCTGAGAATTAAACCACATAAACCTTATCAAAAAGCAGGTAGTCATCAATGTTCATTTTCCTCTTCTACAGATTGTAACTGCATTTTCAAACTTAAATTCCATCAGTTCTCCTGCCTACTGAGTGTTTATGATGGAAAGCCATTAATAGACATTTGCTTGTCTAATGAGAAGAGAACAACTTCTAGGCTAAATGTAGATCAAAAAGGGCTCCCTCCACAGCTGTACAGGAACCATGAATTCTAGATTTTATCCAACTAAAAGACATATTCCAACTTATAGCAGTGCTGGCTACAGTTTATTCTTTAATCTTTCTATCCTTTAAAGTGATTTTTTCCACAAAGATTCAGTTTATGAACTTGAAACTTACTAACATTGCTCTTTCAAAAACAATAACAACTTAGATTCTAAATATCAGAATATTAAGTTATATTAAATTTGCTATTTAAATGCATTCACCTCTGGAAGACAAGCATTATTTTGATCTAAACAGTCTTGTCTAGTATGGGAAATTAAGAATGAATAGGAAACTTCAAAGCTCCTTCCCTGTAAGTTCCACTGGTCTGTTAGCTACAGTTTAAAAAATATAGCAGGTGGTTGGGAAGTTTAAGAGTAAACCTAATATCAAAAAATTAAAACCTGTTTTGACTCCCCCCAAAATGTTTCAATTCCACTGCAGACAGAAAACTTTACTGCGTCCATAGTCCTAGATATCAACTAAAATTTTTAAAAATTGAAGAGGGACATGAGATTTTTTCACTTGATAAATGACTTTGCAATGAGATTCCTTTAAAAAATTTACAGGAATTTTAAACACACACACACACACACACACACAATAAGTTCATGCACAGTATAGCAGATTGCTAAACATTTGGGCAGATTTTACATGCAAATTTTAAGGCTCACTCTCTTTACAGCTTCTGGTCTTCCAGGATTTCTCCCCTAAGTTTCTGGCTACTCTGTCAGCCCAGAACTCCGCAGTCTGATATGTCAAGCCAATAATAAGTGGGAAGATTATGGAATGACCTCAGACAATAACCCATCAACTCACGAATTTTATGAAACAGTTGTAATAGGCTCCCCTCCAGTTTCTGTTGGCTTCTGATCACTCTCCAGTGCCTTTAATGAAAAATTTAATGTTTTGACCAGATCTTATAGTTGTTAAATAATTCTGAGGTACTGCATCATTACTAGAACTCTATGTTATTATTACACACAGTTTTCCATTCTGAAAATGCCTTCGTTAGGTAATTTGTACTAATATCAAGTATAATTTACCTTTTCCTTTCAGTAAGTTTTATTCAGATATGATTCAAATACCTTAAAATTCACTCCTTTAAAGTGAAAATTCAGTGGGTTTTAGTACATTTGGAGTTTTGCAACCATGACCATCATCTAATTTTAGAACATTTTCATTGCCACAAAAAGAAACCACATACCCTTTATGATTCATCCTCCATACGTCTACTCCGCATCCCCTGGCAATCACTAATCTACCTTTTATATCTGGGGATTTGACTGCCTGGACATTTCATATAAATGGAATAATAATATGAGGCCTATTTTTGTTGGGGGCTCTTAGAATTATGTTTTTGAGATTCATCCATGTTGTAGCATTTATCAGTACTTCACTTCTTTTTGACACTGAATAATACACCTGGTCCTTGAACAACATGGGTTTAAACTGCATGTGTCCACTTGTATGTGGATTTTTTTCTCAATAAGTATTCTCTCTGTATGCCTAGATTCACACCACTTTATATAAAGGACTTGAGCATCCTCAGATTTTGGTATCCACCAGGGGGTGTAGGTGTGGGAATGGCATCCTGGAATCAATTCTCTACAGATACAGAGGATGAATAAAGTTTCTGGGGAGTTAAAAGTTATACAGATTATTGACTGCATGGGGTGTCGGCACCCCTAACTCCCATGTTGTTCAAGAGTCAACTGTATTCCATTGTATAAATATACCACATTTTATTTATCCATTCATTCATCAACTGATGGACACTTGGGTTGTTTCCACTTTTTGGCTATTATGAATAATGCTACTATGAACATGTGTGTACATAATGTTTTCACATCTCTTGGATATATACCTAGGAATAAAATTTCTAGCTCACTGAGATAATCACGCTAAGCGAAATAAGCCAAAGTTGAAAACCACATGATATCACTTATATGTGGGATATAAACCTAAAAGCAACAAACAAACGGGACAGAGACACATGGACAATAGACTAGTGGTTACCAGAGGGGAGAGGGGAGGCAGAGGGGGTAAAGGGGGTCAAATACGTGGTGACAGAAAGAAATCTTAACTATGGGCGGTGAATATATATATATATATGCCTTACTGTTGAATTGTACACTTGAAACACTGGTTTTCTTTAACCAATGTCATCGTAAAAAAAAAACAAAAAACAAAAAACTGCTGGGTCATATGGCAACTCTTATATTTGGAAGAACTGCCAAACCCTTTTCCAAAGTGGTTGCACTATTTCATAATCCTACCAGAGATGTATGAGGGTTCCAATTTCTACATATCCTCCTCAACACTTGTTATTATGTTTGTTTTAGCCACCCTAGTGCGTATGAAGTGATATCTCATTGTGTTTTTGAGCTGCACTTCCCTAATGACCAATAATGTTGAGGATCTTTTCATGTACTTAATGGCCATTCGCATAATCTCTTTAGAAAACTGTTAAGTCCATGGTCCATTTTAAAACTGAATCTTGACATTTTACTATTGAGTTACAGGAGTTCCTTATATATTCTAGATACAAAACCCTTACCAGATATATGATTTGCAAATATTCTTCCCATCTGTGGGAAGCCTTTTTACTTTCTTGATGATCTCATTTGAAAATCAAAGTTTTTAATTTTATGTAGTCCAATTTAGAGATCTTCTTTTGTCACTTGTGCTTTTAATGTCATACTAAGAAAACACTGACTAATCTGAGGTAATGAAGCTCTACACCTATGTTTTCTTCTGACTCTTTTATAGTTTTAGTTCTTACATTCAGGTCTTTGATCAACTTTTTGTATACAGTATGAGGTACATGCGGATATCGAGTTGGCCCAGCACCATTTATTGGAAAGACTATTCTTTACCTGTTACATTGTTTTGGCACCTTAACTGAAAGTCAACTGACCTTCAGAAAAATCAATTGTAAATATGAGAATTTATTTCTGGATTTTCAAGTCTATTCCATTGGTCTATATGTCTATTCTTATGCCTGTACTGCACAGTCTGATTATTCTTAAGTTTGTAGTAAGTTTTAAAATCGCTAAGTACGAGTTCTTCGACTTTGTTGTTCTTTTTCAAGATTGTTTTGGTTATCTGGGAATCCCTTGCAAGTCTCTATCAATTTTAAAATCATTAGCAATATCTGTAAAAAAAGAAAAAGAGAAAAAAAAGAAGAAAAAAAAAAGCAAGCCCCACTAGATTAAATGCCCCTTGAAGGCAGAGATCATAACCATAGTCTATAGTCTGTAATTTTTCCCTCTGTATTCCAGAGCTGGATTACTTTAGCTCCAAGTCTCTCAAATATCCCACTTTCCCAAAGTTTCAAAAGCTCAAAAGGGTACACAAAAATGTTTGTGTTAACCCCACATTCACAAAATTTAGAATGCAATGACAAATGTCCAGCCATTATAGAACTCTAACATCCAATCCTTTATTCCAAGCAAAAACACATCCACAGAACTCAAAGCATAACTGAAAACCATACTATTGCTACAGTGCTAAGAGCCATAGTCCGACAGTAACTTCAAATTCTGCAAGGGGAGTGAGAAAGTGTTTTAAATTATTGTCACTCCTACTGAAGGATTTAAGTCAATAAGAACTTAATCTCATATAGAAGTAAATTTGCATTTTATTATTAAATAGTATGACAGTCTTAACTGGAAATTACCAGTTTATAAACTTTCTCCTTAAAACCTGTAAATATATCTGAATACTGAAATTATCTTATTTAGAATCATGATTTATATTTTCATCTTCTCTTCCCCTTTAAAATATATTTAACTTTTAAAGAAAAGTAGAATTATAATATGTGAATAGATAATTAATCATAATCTATTCCAGTTTACCTGCCTTACTGCAGCCCATCCTGACCTCTATCTGTACTTCTCCAAGTCCTTTCCACCTGAAGCCCCTTCAAAATCTAACCCACAACATATCTCTTCACCTCCCTAACACCCACCTCCTCACTTAGCCTAGGCTCAATCACTTCTTTTCTAGCCAGGTCCTTAAGTCTCTTTTGCTCAGGTTTTTTCAATTTAGCCTATAACCAGTAGTTAACCTCACACTTCTAATAAGAAACAACAAAAAGCCTTCTTAACCCACTTCCTCCTCAAGCTAAACTGTGGTCCTTTCTTCCTATGACTACCAACTTATAAACTGAGTTTCCACAGACTGGTTCTACCACCTAAACTCCAACTCATCCCTTGCCCCATCATAATCTAGCTTCCAGCTTCCACCACTCTCTGGGCTTTCTACTTCTCCCTGGACCCCAAGCGCCAAATATAATGAACAGCTTATTTCAGGTCCTAATCATACCTTTCCTCTCTGCAGCATCTGATATCGCAACTACTCCTTCAGGAAACTCTCCTGCCCTAAATTCTGATACGCCACTTTGCTGTAAGCTTCCTAATGGCTCATTCCCTAAAACGATATGGTTCCTCCAGTTCTTTCCTCCCCAGCCCTCTTTTCTTCTTATTCTTGTATTATCATCTTAAACACTCTAATCATTGCTTGAACTATTTTCCAAATCTTCATTCACTACGTAAGCAAACTACGGACTGTGAGCCAAATCCAGCCTACAAGCCAAATCTAGCCCTCCACCTGATTTTGTAAATAAGGCTTTATTGGAACAGTCATAACCATTTGTTTGCATATTGTCTATGGCTGCTTTCATGCTCACAGCAGGTGAGTAGTTGTGACATAAACAGTATGGCCCACAAAGCCTAAAATATTTAGGCTTTTAAAAATATGGCCCTTTCCAGAAAAAGTCTTCTAGCCTCTGTTTTAGAAAGTAAAATATGCCAAAAAATGGTCCTAATAACTTTTTCTGCCCTTGGACCCTAACACCAATACTATTAGCCAGACCATCCATTTCTGAGACACTCCCCCACCCCCCGCCAAGTATTGTCTAACTGTTGTTCTCAAGCTCTTCTCACCCTCGCCAATCCATCTCCTATGGTGCAACCGAAGCCATAGTTCTAAATGCATAAAAACCACTTCCCCATTTAAAATTGCCCCCACAGAAGTTTTTATACAATCTGGCCCCTGCCAATCCCATCCAACTTTCCAATCACTCCACCTATAAGAGATACTGAATTAGTTCCCTAAACAGATTATGCTGTTTCCTACTTCCAGGCCCACCCAAGAATTACTACCAAAGAAATACTTAGACATTTTTCTAGCTTCAGCCTAAGCACAACCATTTCCACGAAGCATTCCCTGACTGACCCACGCTGGGTCTTTCCTGACGTACTCTCTACATACTTTCATTATAGTATTTGTTTTCACATCATTTCTGTACTACAAATCTTTAAGCAGGGACCCTGGATACAGAGTAGGAAAATGGTTTTTAAGGGTACTGGGTTTTAAGGTAGGAAATCTGAGACTAAATGCCAGTTCTGCCTCTTCCTAGTTGTATGTTCTTAATAAGCAAATTACTTAACACATTTTCTTCATCTGTATAATGGCAATTTTGTGAGGATTATTTAAGACTATTCTTATAAGCAGAGTGCCTTGTACATTGTAAATGCTCAACAATTAATCGGTTAACAATATTTTCACTGTTTTACCCTCACACTTAGTTCAGAATTCAAATAACTGCTGAGTGCAAGGTAGTTCTGCGCACATTATTTTCAAATGCACCCTGGATCTATCCATCTGAACAACATCAGGTTCCCAAAATTCATTATCTTTACTCTCAAACTGTTTCAATTAGAGTGACCAACTTGTTAAGATTTGCCCAGGACTTTCCTTGTTTGAACACTGCAAGTCCTATGTCCTAAGAACTCCTTCAGTCCTGGGCAAACCAGAACAAGTCAATCACCTTAAAGTCATGTTGCAAACAATAAAAACAGACTTGAATTAATTTAATAAACAAAGAGGGGAGGAGGGCAGGAGAATTTATTGGAAGACTATAGAGCAATTCCATAGAACCAAAGGAAAAGCTAAAGAATCAGATATATGAAAAACTCAGGATGAAAGCAAGCAACTCCACAAACCTAGGTGTCAGGGATTAAATGGAAGACTTCTTCACGGTACTTCTGCCAGAATGAATCACTTAAGTCCCAGTATCAGCTCACTCAAGATTAAAATGGCAGGGACAACATTTGATTGGCCTAATTTGTATTATCCACAAAGAGTAAGGCACCTTAATTAACCAGAGGCAGGAGCACTAAGATTAAAAACCCCACCAAGAGATACACAATGGCAGAACAGCTTCCAAAGGCCAAGTCAGAATGCTGTTTCCAAAAAGAAAGAAGAATGGATGTAATGTCACCATATCAACTGTTGCTTGAACATGCCATGCCTTTAAAACTCCATGACATATTCAGTTATTCATATTTTCTTTTTGTTTTGGCAAACTCCTACTCATCCTTCAAGACCTAGCTCAAGTGTGATCTGTGTAACCTTACTCAATTTCCCCAGGTACAGTCACTCTCTTTCTCTAAGCTCTCATAGTACTTTGCAAATTATGAACCTGCATCATAGGATTTATGCTATATCCTAAGTATATGCTTCAGTATCAGTCTCTCCCACTAAAATGAACTTCCCTAGAAAGAGGACAATGTTATTCTTATTTATAATTGTTGGCATTAACAATGCCTGTCTGGCACATAGCAAATGCTAAAGAAGTGTTTAGTAAATCTGTTATTCAAGTTACTAGAATATCTGAAGCATCATATTAAAAGGGAAGAGGGGAATTACTACAGGTAAACATGCTGACAATATCAAAGAGAAAGCTGACAGACTAAAAGCAAGGGAAGGACAGGCAAAAAAAAAAAAATTATGAAGAGCAAAAACTCCACAAGCATAGAAATTAAGGATGAAATTCTGAGAACGCTAAGACCCTGAAGCCATCATGTAAAAGCAAAAACCGGTATCCATATGCATAATGGTGATTCTCTTCTTAAGTAGGAAAGTAAGTTATTTTCTATATTATAATACCTTTCCTCTCTGCAGCATCTGATATCGCAACTACTCCTTCAGGAAACTCTCCTGCCCTAAATTCTGATACGCCACTTTGCTGTAAGCTTCCTAATGGCTCATTCCCTAAAACGATATGGTTCCTCCAGTTCTTTCCTCCCCAGCCCTCTTTTCTTCTTATTCTTGTATTATCATCTTAAACACTCTAATCATTGCTTGACCTATTTTCCAAATCTTCATTCACTACGTAAGCAAACTACGGACTGTGAGCCAAATCCAGCCTACAAGCCAAATCTAGCCCTCCACCTGATTTTGTAAATAAGGCTTTATTGGAACAGTCATAACCATTTGTTTGCATATTGTCTATGGCTGCTTTCATGCTCACAGCAGGTGAGTAGTTGTGACATAAACAGTATGGCCCACAAAGCCTAAAATATTTAGGCTTTTAAAAATATGGCCCTTTCCAGAAAAAGTCTTCTAGCCTCTGTTTTAGAAAGTAAAATATGCCAAAAAATGGTCCTAATAACTTTTTCTGCCTTTGGACCCTAACACCAATACTATTAGCCAGACCATCCATTTCTGAGACACTCCCCCACCCCCCGCCAAGTATTGTCTAACTGTTGTTCTCAAGCTCTTCTCACCCTCGCCAATCCATCTCCTATGGTGCAACCGAAGCCATAGTTCTAAATGCATAAAACCCACTTCCCCATTTAAAATTGCCCCCACAGAAGTTTTTTTACAATCTGGCCCCTGCCAATCCCATCCAACTTTCCAATCACTCCACCTATAAGAGATACTGAATTAGTTCCCTAAACAGATTATGCTGTTTCCTACTTCCAGGCCCACCCAAGAATTACTACCAAAGAAATACTTAGACATTTTTCTAGCTTCAGCCTAAGCACAACCATTTCCACGAAGCATTCCCTGACTGACCCACGCTGGGTCTTTCCTGACGTACTCTCTACATACTTTCATTATAGTATTTGTTTTCACATCATTTCTGTACTACAAATCTTTAAGCAGGGACCCTGGATACAGAGTAGGAAAATGGTTTTTAAGGGTACTGGGTTTTAAGGTAGGAAATCTGAGACTAAATGCCAGTTCTGCCTCTTCCTAGTTGTATGTTCTTAATAAGCAAATTACTTAACACATTTTCTTCATCTGTATAATGGCAATTTTGTGAGGATTATTTAAGACTATTCTTATAAGCAGAGTGCCTTGTACATTGTAAATGCTCAACAATTAATCGGTTAACAATATTTTCACTGTTTTACCCTCACACTTAGTTCAGAATTCAAATAACTGCTGAGTGCAAGGTAGTTCTGCGCACATTATTTTCAAATGCACCCTGGATCTATCCATCTGAACAACATCAGGTTCCCAAAATTCATTATCTTTACTCTCAAACTGTTTCAATTAGAGTGACCAACTTGTTAAGATTTGCCCAGGACTTTCCTTGTTTGAACACTGCAAGTCCTATGTCCTAAGAACTCCTTCAGTCCTGGGCAAACCAGAACAAGTCAATCACCTTAAAGTCATGTTGCAAACAATAAAAACAGACTTGAATTAATTTAATAAACAAAGAGGGGAGGAGGGCAGGAGAATTTATTGGAAGACTATAGAGCAATTCCATAGAACCAAAGGAAAAGCTAAAGAATCAGATATATGAAAAACTCAGGATGAAAGCAAGCAACTCCACAAACCTAGGTGTCAGGGATTAAATGGAAGACTTCTTCACGGTACTTCTGCCAGAATGAATCACTTAAGTCCCAGTATCAGCTCACTCAAGATTAAAATGGCAGGGACAACATTTGATTGGCCTAATTTGTATTATCCACAAAGAGTAAGGCACCTTAATTAACCAGAGGCAGGAGCACTAAGATTAAAAACCCCACCAAGAGATACACAATGGCAGAACAGCTTCCAAAGGCCAAGTCAGAATGCTGTTTCCAAAAAGAAAGAAGAATGGATGTAATGTCACCATATCAACTGTTGCTTGAACATGCCATGCCTTTAAAACTCCATGACATATTCAGTTATTCATATTTTCTTTTTGTTTTGGCAAACTCCTACTCATCCTTCAAGACCTAGCTCAAGTGTGATCTGTGTAACCTTACTCAATTTCCCCAGGTACAGTCACTCTCTTTCTCCAAGCTCTCATAGTACTTTGCAAATTATGAACCTGCATCATAGGATTTATGCTATATCCTAAGTATATGCTTCAGTATCAGTCTCTCCCACTAAAATGAACTTCCCTAGAAAGAGGACAATGTTATTCTTATTTATAATTGTTGGCATTAACAATGCCTGCCTGGCACATAGCAAATGCTAAAGAAGTGTTTAGTAAATCTGTTATTCAAGTTACTAGAATATCTGAAGCATCATATTAAAAGGGAAGAGGGGAATTACTACAGGTAAACATGCTGACAATATCAAAGAGAAAGCTGACAGACTAAAAGCAAGGGAAGGACAGGCAAAAAAAAAAAAAAATTATGAAGAGCAAAAACTCCACAAGCATAGAAATTAAGGATGAAATTCTGAGAACGCTAAGACCCTGAAGCCATCATGTAAAAGCAAAAACCGGTATCCATATGCATAATGGTGATTCTCTTCTTAAGTAGGAAAGTAAGTTATTTTCTATATTATATTCTATTTAAGAAGGCAGAGAAATGTATAGGACATTTTCAGAAACACTGGCATTTCAAAATAAAAGAAAATTCAGTATGTAAACAAATAAATTTATAACCCAGAATACTCAACCATTTGAAATGACTAATTCCAAGTAAATATAGTCATGATTTATTTTACCATATCTTAACTGCTAATGTTGGTATCCTAGGCTGTGACAAATTTGTTCTTAATAGCAAAACTGCCACAAAGTATAGCTACTTTCTCCTTATATTTTTAATACTGCTTTACCTTCAAAGTAAAAGAATGGAGACTTAGAAATGAGAATATTAGTTAAATCTTATACTAAGAAAACAAAAAGTCAACTTAGGAATGGTATCAGTCATGGAAAGAGAACGCCATTGCCTTTGAAGTTACATTTTCTAGATACATTTCCCAACTCCTTTACTAGGTACCAAGAAATCAAGTTACCTTTTTTTTCCCACTTTAAATGTTACCTATATCATATCTCACCAAACACAGTAACTCTGACATCGTGACATTAAACTCTTCTTTATCATCTGAACCCTCTGATCAATCTTAGCATTACTACTGAGATGTATTCTGAAGTACACAGCATCACCAATGGAAGTTTTTTAAAAATGAAAAAATGCTTAAACTGAAGATAATCAAGTCTTTAAAACTAATCTTCAGTTTGTAGAAAATCTGGAGGGTAGTAAGAAATAGGAGGAATAAGCTAAGACACACCACAAAGAAACAGACAAATCTAGTAATTAGGACATTCTATTAGGTCAAAGCATATGAGATAGCTGATACTTCAACCTCAAAAATGGTGATTCCATGTGGTTCAACTTAACCTAAGAAAACTGACCTCATTTATTCCACAAATTAATGGCATTTAAAAAATGATGACACAGCCAAAAGGTAGAAGCAACCCAAGTATCCATCAATGGGTAAACAAAATGTGGTACGTATATACAAGGGAATATTGTTCAGCCATAAAAAGGAAGGAAATTTTGACACATGATACAATATGGACGAACCTTGAAGACTTTATGGTAAGTGAAAAAAGCCAGTCACAAAAGGGCAAATATAATATGATTATACTTATATGAGGTTCCTAGAGTAATTAAATTCATAAAGACAGAAAGTGGAAGGGAAGTTTCTAGGGGCTGGGGAGAAGGAAAATACAGTTATTGTTTTAACAGAGACAGAGTTTCCAGCTGGGGAAGATGAAAAAGTTCTGGAGATAGTGATGATGATTACACAGCAATGTGAATGTACTTAATGCCAAAGAACTGTACACTTAAAATGGTAAATTTTATGTTATATATTTTACCACAATAAAAAACAAATGGTGGGAGGAGCCTGCTCTAGATTAAAGGAGACTTAAGAAACCTAACCAAATGTGACCCAATCTTGTGTAATCATGCTTCTAAAAACCAAATGTAAAAAAAAAAAAAAAAATTTAAGAAATGAGGGAAATTTAAATGTGGACTGGATTAAATGTTATTAGGAAAAAACTGTGTCAGGGTGATATGGTATTTATGCAAGAACACATTCTTATTTTTCAGAAAAGTAGCCTGAAGTCTTCAGGAGTAAAATGCCATGTATTATATATGTAAACAAAAGATGATGCAAATACAGCAAATCATTACTTATTAAATCTAAGTGATACGCATATGGGATTAATATACCATTATCTCTAGTTTTTCTATTATTAGATCATTTTTATAATAAAAAATAAATTTTTTTAAATTACTTCACTATGCATGTGTCTTAATCTCCCAGTGTTTTACCTATCATAATAAAAAGTTTGGACTTGATTTGGGAAACAGTAGGAAAAGGCACTAAAACATTAAAAGTGTCATTTAAAAATACACATTAGAAAAACTATTGTGCTGGTGGTACATAGTATGGATGTATTCAGCCACTGTAATAAGTAGCAATGGAGATATATAGTTTTTGTCCTCAAAAAGCTCACAAACTAGTAGGAGAAAGATGAAAACACAATTAAAATATAACTACAATGAGAAAAATATATTCACAGAGTTCTTCCAGGAACAAAGAAGGGTACCTAACTCAACCCGAGAATTCAGCAAGATTTCTCAGAAGAGCTAACTGCAGAGTTGAGTATTTAAGAGGGGTAGGAAATTAGCCAGGCAACAAGCAGCAGGAAGGCTATTCCAGTCAGCAAGATAGCCCTGAAAATAGAAATTGCATTGGCAAGCAGAGGAGGGCGGGATTCCAGATTATGTATAAGCATATAAGAAGTTCAGTGTTGCTAGAGATTAAAGGGGGGTGGGGAAGGTTGACCCTGGAGAAATAACCAGGTATCAGGCTCACTGAAAAATCTCAAAAATTGGAGTTAGAACACCATTTTGGAAGCAACTTTTAAACTGCCAAGTAATAAGAAAAAAGGTCAAAAGCAGGCTGGAGGCAGTGGAATAGAGACGCAGGGCCAAAATTCAGAGACAGCACAGAGATTTAAGCTACATGACTGGCATCTGACTGAATGTGGAAGGTGAAGAAGGAGTCCAAGAAGCCTCTCAAGTTTCAAATGCAGGTCACAGCGAAAATGATGATGCCATAAACAGAAAAAAAGAAAAAACAAAGGCAGAGCACAGCTTTAAACACTTTGAGCTTAACAAACTGGTGTGATGCTCATGTGATTAATTTCCAGTAAACAATTGAAACAGATTTAAATCTCTCCCATCCCCCCAATGAAATGACGGTTAAAGCTAAGGGAGTTGCTGATGAGGGCAAGAAACAGTCTATAGAGAGTCACAGACAGAATCCCAAGACATATCCACACTCAGTGGATAGGAAAAAGTTGGCAAAGCCAACTACAAAAGAGTAATCAATGAACTAGCAGGACCAGGAAAGATCAGTTAATAAATTCAAGAAAAGATAATTATTGTGTATCTGCTATATGACATATAGATTCCTCAAAAATTTCATGTTCTGCAAAACTGGGAGAGGAAAATACAGCAAGACAGTTGAGATAATAAGCACCATTAAGACAGAACATGTGGTTAAACAGAGCCAAGACGCAGAATATGGGTGAATGGGCAATGTGCACACTGCTGGATTCACTGTGTTAAACTGTCTTTCGGTACTTCAACTGTGTTTGCGTTCAATTGCTGTTGCTTGAGAGTGCTAAACAGTTAATATGCTGGTAAGAATTAAATATGAACCAACATGAATTATGGATTAACTAACATTATTCCTCTGTACCATTCAAGTATGAATTAGTTCATGTTACAGAAATACATTATAGCAAAACAGACTGTCAAAGAACTGAGCGACAGTTGTCAATGTGTGTCAACACCAAAAAAATTACTATCTTAAGAATAATTTTGTACATTTCACTCCTAAATGTAGAGTGTTGTCAAGTATATCATCTAGTCTCTCTCCTCAAAGAGTATTTATTAAACTTTATGTACTGGTCACTAAATGACCAGTCAGAGCCCAAGGTCCCTACTCTCAGTGTTTGACAGAGCCCACATACTTTAACAGTTATACACATATAGAATTTGTTGTACATTACAGCAATTTGTCCCAAGAGGAAATTTTACTTAGGAAAGGATTCCAGAGAAGGAAAAGAGAAGGAACTGATAGTACTAAGTATGTTATTAGTCAGCAAGGCCCAATGGAGAACTCCTGAAGAGTATTTTTGAACTAGAATGACATGACACAGCAGAATTATAATCTTGTTATTCCAGAGATATAAGAAGGAGTTTGAACTGAGTTTGCCAGAGTGAGCCTCACGAAACAGATAGCAAAAGAAGGTATATAGGAGGATAGCACATCCAGAGGCATAGAGAGGAATTCGTACTGGTTACTTTACCAATCTCAAATCCTTTATCATTGCTGGCACAAAGGAGATATAAAGAAAAATGATAGGTGAGGCAGAAAAAGTAGGGCCTTTTGTGTAATTGTGTGTGACATGCTAAGGACTTTTAATTTCATCCTGAAGGCAATGGGAATGATCTTACCAGGAAATGTTATACAAAAAGACATCTGAACGATCAAGTCACAATATACACTGAGGAAGGCAGATACCAGA
Source organism: Pteropus vampyrus (assembly GCF_000151845.1). Taxonomy (NCBI): domain Eukaryota; kingdom Metazoa; phylum Chordata; class Mammalia; order Chiroptera; family Pteropodidae; genus Pteropus; species Pteropus vampyrus. The sequence continues at coordinate 920,141 of NW_011888948.1, forward strand.
GGTCGGAGACCCAGGTGCAACACCACACTTATACAGGGGTAAATGACGGGGGCCCAAACTAGGGTAGTGGTGGTAAGACCGTTAACAAAGGTAAAGACAGGAGGGCTCTCCCGACAGCTAATGCAGAAAAGCAAAGGAAGGGAAGAGAACGGAGTCAAGGATAAAGTTTTAAGTTTAAACAATTAGATAGTACCACTTACCAATAGATGTTCCAGAAAGAGAGAAGCAAGTTTGGTAGGGCTAGCTGAATTTGCAAAGACTAAACATAAAGTTCAAGCATTAAACCCAAGAATATAGGTGACTATTTTGAAACCAATCAACTGGCTCCTTACTAATAAGAAAGTCTGCAAGAATCAAAAGAGAAAAAAAGGCAATAAATTGAATGCTAAAAAGGATGCCAAAAATTTTTATTAGCAAGATTTTAAAATACCAAAATAGGAATTTCTATGATACAGTCAAGATTTCTTAAACAGTTTCCCCATTAATTAATTTTCAGGTATGCTTCATCCAGGTCAAGTCATAGGCTCTACTCGGTAGAGAGACAGTACAGCACACTAAGCAAGAGTTCTGGCTTCAGTGTCATGCTGCTTCACTATAAGTCTAGGTTCTGCCACTCGCTCCCCTGATTTAGTTACTTAAGAATTGCAGGCCTCAAGTTTCCTTGGCAGTTAATGTGTATAATAATAGTACGTACTTCATAGGATTGTTGTGAAGACTAAATAAATAACACATATAAAAAGCACTTGGTACAGGTATATTGTAAACACTCAATAAATATTAAGATTTTTTAAAATAATTATTATTAGTTATCGTTACTGATAATAGCAGATACGCAATAATTATTATTATTGTCCTTGAGATAGATGGGTGCAAGAAAAAGAAAAGCTGACTTGGATGGCAGTTACTTGAATGTTTGAGTTAAAAGTATTTATTAAACAGAACATTTCTTTTTTTATTATTTTAGCATTTTATTATTAGTTTCAAGTGTATAGTATATTGGTTAGACATTTACATAGTTTATGAAATGATCCCCCGATTACTCTATCACCTCTCTACACCTAGCCATTACATTACTGCTTACTACATACCCTATGGCATGCTCCCTATCCTTGTGACCATTTCCCAACTATTAATTTGTACTTCTTTAACCCTTCACCCTTTTCTCCCACTCCCCACTCCCGACCCCACTCCCCTCTGGCAGTCACCAGACTGTTCTCTGTATTTGTGACTCTGTTTTCGATTAGTTTGCGCTTTTTGTTTAAATGGAACATTTGTGTTTTGTGTACTTTTCTATAAATATATTTGAAAAGTTTTAAATATTTTTTAAAAAGGAAAAAAACCTAAGAACCAATGCCTTACATGAAAAAGTCTGGTATTAAAACACACATTCCGGACCAAATAAAAGAAATTATTTTCACTAAGTGTTTCCTAGTTTTAGCTACAAAATCCATTTCCTAGACCTAAGCTCCAAACTGCTATCAGTGATAATCACTCCCTCCCCTACCTCTGTCTGTAAACCTCAGGATAACCTTTATCTTCTTTGTCTTCTGTGAGCTTTACACAGAAGGAGAAGAGAAAGGAAGAAGGGGGGGTGCCGGGGGATAAGGTACAAATCTTCATTCCGTTAATGACCATGACCATCTTCAGTCTCAATTTTTTGGAATATTCCTCACTGCATACAGGATAACAGCACTATACCTCCAGAATTAATTCTAGATATTACTGCCAGTCACCTTTTCCCATTGCTCTAATCATATTATATTATACCTTCTAACTCTACTCTGAAATAAATTCCTTCAGATCTCAAGAAGTTTACAAGCAACTCTTTGTCACAGTCATGTTGTCAGACTAACCACCACAGGCCATCTGGAAGTCTCATCTCTTCACTTCCTAATCTAATCTTTTTTTAAAAAAACCTGGATCTTTTTTGCTAATTTCTCCTGTGCCCTGCTCAAATTTAGTACAAACTTCCTATAAAAGTCACCAGCTTCTCTTCTATAAATCCATTCCCGACTGAATGACTATGAAATTTCTTTCTCAACTCTCTCCCCACTCACAATTCCCTGGCATAACTCTATACTTTTATTTTCTTTAGAAAATGTGTATTTTATTCTTGCACATAGCAACTTATCTGTGTATCACATGGTTGTATAATATATAACGTTTTACCTTTTGTCTATCTCATATGTTAAAAGGTAGGAAGGATAGTAATCAAAGTGCACCTCACCATTTTGAAACAGCCTAATAATCACTAGTTACAGAGCTACATTGTATAAGTTTCTACTGTAATACAGTTTCTAATGGATAAGACTAAATTAGATATGGTGTCTAGTCTTAGTTATACCTAAATCCACAATAAAGTCACTTTATCATATATGACCCCACTGTACCCTTGAGTCACATCTCTAGCACTCCCTTCTCTCTCAGCAGTCCTACTACATTCTCTCAGGACTCTTCAATTACTGCTCCCTCAAGTCTGGGATGCCTCTTCCTTGCCCTCTCCCCTTTTCTGGCAAACCTCACGTCCTTCAGGATCTACTCATTCCCATTCATCCACTAGGAATTAACCAGAAGATCTTCCTTGACTGTTCAGCTCCAAGTCAGACTATTCTTATGCATTCTCAGAATACACTTGCTGAGTTATTGCTTTGTAATTATCGGTTTAGTTCTATCACTTCTACTGAACTGTAAACTCCTTGAAGTACAGACTAAATTTTATTCCCTTTTGTATCTTCAAGACCTGACATTGCCAGACACCCAATAAACACTTAGTGAATGAATGTTCATACCCACAAGCATGCTTCAGTTTCCTCATCTAAAGTACTTTCCTCTTGTAAAGTGGAGATAACGCTATACCTAGCTCATGAAGTTGTTATAAGGATTAAATGAGGTATCATGAAGCTCTTAGTATAATGTCTACCACATAGAACTACCATTGAATGCCTGTTATTTCATGCCTTAGTTACCCTAATGTATGCTGGCAAGTGTAACCAATATTTTCAGGCTGAAAGACTTAGCAATCATGCATCCAGAAGTCACTGGTTACATTCTGGTCATCAGCAAATATTATGTACCTACTATGTGCAGGAGTCCTTACTAGGTATTGCTGAGCTCCCAGAACACAATAGAGACAAATGATAAGATGAAAACTTGTACTAATATCCAAGAAAAGAAAGAATGTTATTAGTTTTGTACAAATAATATGGGTATTTTTCAGACTACATAAGTTTTGCTTTAAAACAGGGGTAAGCTTCAAAAACAATTACTGATATAATAAGTTCAAAATTAACTCCTACTATCTACTGGACCAATAACAGGAGGCAGTTTCAAAATTTCTAGTTGCTACTCCGAAATTTCACTTTTGCTTAAAAGTATTTCTCACAAAAGAAATTTAACCATGGCCAGGACACAGAGAAAGAGAGATGACTTCTATCTGTCTCATTCGAATGGGAATTCCACAGTATTTCCTTAGTTGTTTTTCCAATTAGTATGTAATTCTGTAAGTATGAAAAATGGCCTGGGTTTTTAGTTTTTCTACAAAACAGAATGCTGAATGGTAAAAATTTTCCCCCAACACCTTCTCTCTTTAACATAGGATAAAACGCACATTTCTTATTCACACTGGCCCCTCAGCAAGAATTGCAAAACTGCAAATCATGACACCTAGTATTAGAAGAGGAGGCTGTGGGGTTAAAACCACTTTCCCCTTAACAAATCTGGAGGTCAGAGTCTCAGTGAAGTTTGTGCATTATACTACATTGCTTTTAGTAGCCGCAGAGAGACATCTAGCGCTGCCTCAATAAGCCGAGTTTGCAAATAGTACCTGCTAATGTCACCTTAATGAGACAATGGCAACATGCTGTGTAGCAACGAACTGAGTGACCACATTAATGTTTACAGTTTTGCAACCACATGGAAATTCTACCATCTTGAAGCAATTGGTATATACAAGGCCGTATCCGATTTATTTCAGTAAAACATGTCAAAGAAAGCATCCTATGCACACCCTCACTACAAGTGAGAAATGCTAAGAAAACAGGTCCTGGAAGCGGAGGTCGAACAACGTCTCTTTCAAAGCCTCAACACAATAGATGGTGAACTATTGTCCACCTTCAGCTTGCTCCAAATGCCAGCAGTAACAGGAGTACGACTGGAAGAGAGCACGACTGGTCAAAAGGACAGCACTGGAATATAGGAAAGTGGTCCAGGCGAACCCTCCCCTGCCTTACATGAAAAAGTCTGGTATTAAAACACACATTCCGGACCAAATAAAAGAAATTATTTTCACTAAGTGTTTCCTAGTTTTAGCTACAAAATCCATTTCCTAGACCTAAGCTCCAAACTGCTATCAGTGATAATCACTCCCTCCCCTACCTCTGTCTGTAAACCTCAGGATAACCTTTATCTTCTTTGTCTTCTGTGAGCTTTACACAGAAGGAGAAGAGAAAGGAAGAAGGGGGGTGCCGGGGGATAAGGTACAAATCTTCATTCCGTTAATGACCATGACCATCTTCAGTCTCAATTTTTTGGAATATTCCTCACTGCATACAGGATAACAGCACTATACCTCCAGAATTAATTCTAGATATTACTGCCAGTCACCTTTTCCCATTGCTCTAATCATATTATATTATACCTTCTAACTCTACTCTGAAATAAATTCCTTCAGATCTCAAGAAGTTTACAAGCAACTCTTTGCCACAGTCATGTTGTCAGACTAACCACCACAGGCCATCTGGAAGTCTCATCTCTTCACTTCCTAATCTAATCTTTTTTTAAAAAAACCTGGATCTTTTTTGCTAATTTCTCCTGTGCCCTGCTCAAATTTAGTACAAACTTCCTATAAAAGTCACCAGCTTCTCTTCTATAAATCCATTCCCGACTGAATGACTATGAAATTTCTTTCTCAACTCTCTCCCCACTCACAATTCCCTGGCATAACTCTATACCTTTATTTTCTTTAGAAAATGTGTATTTTATTCTTGCACATAGCAACTTATCTGTGTATCACATGGTTGTATAATATATAACGTTTTACCTTTTGTCTATCTCATATGTTAAAAGGTAGGAAGGATAGTAATCAAAGTGCACCTCACCATTTTGAAACAGCCTAATAATCACTAGTTACAGAGCTACATTGTATAAGTTTCTACTGTAATACAGTTTCTAATGGATAAGACTAAATTAGATATGGTGTCTAGTCTTAGTTATACCTAAATCCACAATAAAGTCACTTTATCATATATGACCCCACTGTACCCTTGAGTCACATCTCTAGCACTCCCTTCTCTCTCAGCAGTCCTACTACATTCTCTCAGGACTCTTCAATTACTGCTCCCTCAAGTCTGGGATGCCTCTTCCTTGCCCTCTCCCCTTTTCTGGCAAACCTCACGTCCTTCAGGATCTACTCATTCCCATTCATCCACTAGGAATTAACCAGAAGATCTTCCTTGACTGTTCAGCTCCAAGTCAGACTATTCTTATGCATTCTCAGAATACACTTGCTGAGTTATTGCTTTGTAATTATCGGTTTAGTTCTATCACTTCTACTGAACTGTAAACTCCTTGAAGTACAGACTAAATTTTATTCCCTTTTGTATCTTCAAGACCTGACATTGCCAGACACCCAATAAACACTTAGTGAATGAATGTTCATACCCACAAGCATGCTTCAGTTTCCTCATCTAAAGTACTTTCCTCTTGTAAAGTGGAGATAACGCTATACCTAGCTCATGAAGTTGTTATAAGGATTAAATGAGGTATCATGAAGCTCTTAGTATAATGTCTACCACATAGAACTACCATTGAATGCCTGTTATTTCATGCCTTAGTTACCCTAATGTATGCTGGCAAGTGTAACCAATATTTTCAGGCTGAAAGACTTAGCAATCATGCATCCAGAAGTCACTGGTTACATTCTGGTCATCAGCAAATATTATGTACCTACTATGTGCAGGAGTCCTTACTAGGTATTGCTGAGCTCCCAGAACACAATAGAGACAAATGATAAGATGAAAACTTGTACTAATATCCAAGAAAAGAAAGAATGTTATTAGTTTTGTACAAATAATATGGGTATTTTTCAGACTACATAAGTTTTGCTTTAAAACAGGGGTAAGCTTCAAAAACAATTACTGATATAATAAGTTCAAAATTAACTCCTACTATCTACTGGACCAATAACAGGAGGCAGTTTCAAAATTTCTAGTTGCTACTCCGAAATTTCACTTTTGCTTAAAAGTATTTCTCACAAAAGAAATTTAACCATGGCCAGGACACAGAGAAAGAGAGATGACTTCTATCTGTCTCATTCGAATGGGAATTCCACAGTATTTCCTTAGTTGTTTTTCCAATTAGTATGTAATTCTGTAAGTATGAAAAATGGCCTGGGTTTTTAGTTTTTCTACAAAACAGAATGCTGAATGGTAAAAATTTTCCCCCAACACCTTCTCTCTTTAACATAGGATAAAACGCACATTTCTTATTCACACTGGCCCCTCAGCAAGAATTGCAAAACTGCAAATCATGACACCTAGTATTAGAAGAGGAGGCTGTGGGGTTAAAACCACTTTCCCCTTAACAAATCTGGAGGTCAGAGTCTCAGTGAAGTTAGTGCATTATACTACATTGCTTTTAGTAGCCGCAGAGAGACATCTAGCGCTGCCTCAATAAGCCGAGTTTGCAAATAGTACCTGCTAATGTCACCTTAATGAGACAATGGCAACATGCTGTGTAGCAACGAACTGAGTGACCACATTAATGTTTACAGTTTTGCAACCACATGGAAATTCTACCATCTTGAAGCAATTGGTATATACAAGGCCGTATCCGATTTATTTCAGTAAAACATGTCAAAGAAAGCATCCTATGCACACCCTCACTACAAGTGAGAAATGCTAAGAAAACAGGTCCTGGAAGCGGAGGTCGAACAACGTCTCTTTCAAAGCCTCAACACAATAGATGGTGAACTATTGTCCACCTTCAGCTTGCTCCAAATGCCAGCAGTAACAGGAGTACGACTGGAAGAGAGCACGACTGGTCAAAAGGACAGCACTGGAATATAGGAAAATGGTCCAGGCGAACCCTCCCCTCCCCCACACATCACCCTCAAACAAGTCAGTTACCCGGCTGGTCCCCACCCCCCTCTGCGGGCCGCCACCGCCCGCCTGGGCCCGGCTAGCAGAAGGTAGGCGCGGGGACCGGCAGAGCCGAGGCTCCATGTGCGGCAGCGTGAAAGGCACCGAGGAGGCTGCGCCGGCGAGAGGTTTCACGGGCAACGGGCGCGAGCCGCGGCCGCCTCCTCGGCGGAGCGGTCGACGGACTTGGGCCGCAGCATCCCGGGCCCGCGAGGCCCCAGCCCGCAGACCCCGCCTCAGCTCCACATCCCTTCCTCGCAGACAGCAGGCCGCGCCCGCGTGACGGGGCCGAAAACCCCGGCATTTCCCGGTCCCCGCGCCGGCAGCTCCGGAGGGTGGCT
>NW_011888948.1:928142-942745 GCF_000151845.1 Pteropus vampyrus
CGCTCGCCCGGCTGGATGTGCTGGGTGTTTTTGGGATGACCCCTCCCCCGAGTAAGGCCTCCCCACAACCTCTCGGTGCTGCAAGTCATGTGCCACCAATAGAGCCAGACTTAGCGGCTTTTCCTTCCCTCCGCCCCAACCTCAGACGCCGAGCTGCGGCCGCAAACTACAGTTCCCAGCATGCCAGGCTCCGGCGGGGTAATTCTAGCCTCGACAGAACGAGTAGAAGGCCGGGAACCCTAAGCGCGCGGCTCTCTGCGTCCCGCGCTCCGAGAGCCTGGGCTCGAAGCTCCGCCCCCAAGACCGCCTCTGGGCGGGGGAGTGGGAGGAGCTTCCCTGGAGACGGCATCTCGCGCCCTATTGGGATTGTGGGGCGGGGCTTCTTTGGAGCCTCCCGAAATAGCACCCACCCTCAATGGCTGTTCCCTTGTTCTTCTTTGGTTTTATAAATAACGTTTCCACCTGACATGTACATTTGTATGTATGTGATATATGTGTTCACGTGTGTGTTACCTGGCTTACCGCACGGGAATTAATCTCAACGAGAGCGGAGACGTTGGCTACTTTGTTGCTGAATCCTTCGCGTAAAAACAGTGCTTGGCACGTTATTTATTGAGTATTATTTATTGAATACTCAATAAATAACTTGGACAAATTAGTGCTTTAGTTTCTCTACTTTCTCTTGCAGCCTCTCTTTTTCTTCATCATCCTTCCAAGCCCGGTTCTGCGACTTCCACTCCGGCAGTTCCTGCATTTCAGTGCCCCCAACACCTTTTGTTTGGCCACCACACAATCTTCTCAGCCTTAAGGAAGCAGTCAAGCCCTGGTCCGCAGACTCTTCATCCGAGCATCTCCCTTTAGGGTCATGGGAGGAATGATCAAGGGAAATTTGGATCCAAAACACTAATAGAGAGTTTCTGGAGCAGGTCCTCAGATTACATATGAAATAATTCAGTTTGGAGTCTATGGCAGATATAAGCAGGTGTGTGATGTTATAGAACAGTTCAAATGACAGAGATCATTCAAAGATTGGTAGAAATATAACCATAAAGAGATTAAAGAAGACATTTTTTCAAAGCAAATGGGCCTTAAAGAGCCAGAAGTTCAGGGGACATGAATTCAGAGGACTTTGGTGGCCAGGCTATCTGGGGTATTTGTTTTGTGAGTGGTGAGGCATGGCCTGTTGATAGACACAGTCTCATCTAAAGATTTCAGACCACTGTTGCCATATCAGGATGGGCCAGTCTTGCCAAAGGTCCAATTTTTCAAAGAAAACCAAAAGCTGGCTTCTTTTTTCATTTTTAATGTCAATTCACATTTTTTAAATGCACTTCAGTGAATCAGTCACTTAAGAATTCCAGTCCCTTACTATGAAATATCTGATCCTAATCCAACCACTTATTCAAAGGGGCACACACACACACACACACACACACACACACACACTTATAGCCCTAAAGTTTAGAATGAATAGATTACTTCAACTCTGGTTCTTAAGGTAATAGAAATTATGTGTTTATTGCTCTCACTGATTGGAAGAAAAACTTTCAAACTGTTGCTCAATTTCTATTGTAATTTATCAAGGCATTCTCTTTTCAGGTTACTTTAACTCCTTCTACCACTTCTCTTCATCCCACTTGTCATCAAATTCATAAGTCTTTCATCATTTTAGAGTTTTAGACCTACTTAGTGAGCACTTACCACGTGTCAATCATTGAACTAACACCAGGATATATTTGTAAACAAGACAGCCTGGTTCCTGCTCCACACTGCTTTGTGTCTATCAGAGTAAACAGACAATAAAACAAATTCTCACCCAAAAGTGTGGTGGGTGTCAGGAAAAGGGAAGAAAGCTCAAGGCTCACAGCAGGGAGATCTTTTTAACCTGCTGATTTCTAAGACTCCTCACGTATGAGGGCAAAGATTGTAGATGGAGGTCGACATGTCACATATCTAAGTATTTAGAAGTTATAAATCAACCTTACAAACAAATAAAATATAGTCTAATCTTCGACATTGACAAATACAATTTCTTTACAACTTGGATATCTGGGTTTGAATTTAAACTTCCTGACTTCTCAGACTTTTGCTTCAGAATGTGGTGGTGCAAAGACATTTGGAAGCCAGCCCCCAGCCTGCTTTTTCTCTCCTCTTCCATCTCCTGGCTCCAACCCACACTGGAATAGACCTGAACATATGTGTATACCCCTACCCACAAGGTTCAAGTCCAGCCTTTCACCACCATAGCTCTATTATATCTCTCTCACTGTCTCGAGATGCCCTTTGGCCATGGCTCAAGCCTGGAGTGTGCAAAATGGTGGCATCATGTGCCCCCAGGAAGATGGACCCAAGAAAGAGGCCTGGGAAGACCCTGAAAGCCGGCCTGGCCATTTGAGCAGGGAATCCCAGGGCCTTGGTACCCAGAGCTGAGTTTAGAGGCACAGGTTCCAGTGAACATGATCTCATGGCCCCATGGACTCTCCACAGGAAGGGTACAGCAGAAGAGAGCCAGAGCGAGGTCCTCTATGGTCCAGATCAGTGCCTCCTCTTGCCCAGGCCTAATGCAGTCATTTTTACTCTTTGTCATTATCCTGGTGACTTCAACACCTGGTACCCTGGCCTCAGAGTCTCTCCATATTCTTAACTCCAGCAGATTTTTACCACTTGTAACCCCTACCAGGCTTTGGAGTCTTTAATCTCTGGGGAATGACTACCTCCAGTGACACACGTTTGGTGCTTCTCATTGTTAGTAACCTCCTCCTCTTTTCCCTCACCCTAGTCTTTGCCTTTGCCCTTAAACTTCTCCCAACAATGATTCTGAATGGGGTTTTCTTTTCCAAATATATTCTGAGTGTCCATCACATACCAAGTGTTATATTCATTAGACACTTCTATTAAGGGACAGGGGAGTGGGGAGCAGAGCAGAAACAGGAAGAAAGAGCCCTCTGAGTGGTTAGTCAAACTTTTCTTCTTCCTCCGACTCACTGCTCACCTTCCCCGTGGATAATCAGGTGGCAGTATGCAGAAGGCAACAGAGAACCAATGGATCCCAAAAGGAGCTCGTGATTTTCCTCCTAAGTCAGCTCCTTCTGCAAATTCACCAACTCTGTTAATGGCCTAACCATTCTTGCAAGGACTACACTCAAAGCTAAAAGCCATTTCTACTCCCTGCCTCTTAATTCCCTTACCTAGTCACCATGTTAATTCAATATTCAATGCTCCTTGAATTTGGCTCTTCTTCTCATGCCATGCACAAGTCTAGTTAATGCCCCTTAACTGATTCCCTGGCCTTCTCCATCCTCTCCACACCAATCTGACTCACCTCTCCAGAGCTCCCTGATTTACCTCTTCTCCTCGTATTCAGCATATCATCATTGTCTGTCGAGTCATTTCTAAACTCCTCAGTTGGTGATTAAGACCACGTGTGATCCAGCCACAGTGCAATACACTTTTCTTATTTCTGAATCCCCTACACATAGCTTATGCTTTAGCTAAGATGTTCTCTCATCTTTCTCAATTATGTCCTAACCTCTCCAGACTTCATATCTTTGCTGTTTGATTTACATTGAAAGCCCTGGCCCCATCTCTACCTGTCAAAATTGATTCCTCTTTAAGTACTCAGGCCAAGAGGTTGCCTTCTCCATGAAGCTTTTCCAGAATGGTACAGTGGAGGGGCCTTCAGAATCTGAACTCAGGGTTGACTTCCTACCAGAGCAAGCCCAGGCAAGTCACTTACCTTCCCTGAATCGTCTTCTCATCTACAAATGAGAATTCTGAACTACTGGGTTTTTGTGAAAATCAAGTTCTAAAATGCATGTGAAAGTACTTTGAAATGGCTACATTAAGATCCATTGTATCTTTCTTCTGGATATCTTCTTCTTCTGAACCTCACAAGAACATATCTACTGTTTCGTATTGCTACAATTTGTATAGAGTCTGGTCTCTCTCACTCACCTTTAAATCCTTAAAGTGGCTTGTGCACATTTGTGTTCCCCAGCCTAGAATAATTGGATTCCATGTATGTTTTCTGAATAAGTTAATGAGTGAAGGAATGAACCCCTTTCTTCCCTCATGAACCCATTTTGGCTACTTCACTACTCTCTAAGTACCTGAAGCAAAAGGCAAGCACAGAAAATCGAAGAAAATGACATTCAAGTTCATCAACCCAACCATGTAGCAGTGCTCTTAAAAACTTTGATGGTAAAAAAAAAAATCTTAAATAATAGTGAGAGTTCTCATTTACTGAATACCTACTATGTTCCAAGCATTTACATTTATTATCTCTAATTCTCCTGAGAATGCTGCATTGTTGGAGTGATCATCTCCATCTCTCTATCTGGAGACTTTAGCTTGAAGGCCTGGGAGGTTCTGTGATGCCAGCAGGAGCAAGAGAAGCAACTAGAACAAAGAAAAACAAGTGGTTTCTGGTGTGGCGATGGTCTGAGACAACGGTGACGAAGACCTCCAGCTTTCATAAAGAACAAATACATTCTCTTAGGTTCTAAGAAAGTAAGGTCTCTTCTCCAAGTGATGTCCCCTCTCCAGGGGCATTAGCCATGGAAATAGCCATGCCCAGCAAAGCAACCACTTCATGATCCATGACAGTTAGTAGCAGTCGACGCAGCATTGTGGTAGTAAGGTGAAAAGTCATAGAGGAAGAACCTGATAAACTCTCAGAAACAAGTGGGGACTCCTAGAGGAAGGCTAGTGTCTGGCCATTGAGTACTCACATGTGATAATGTGGATAACACAATTAAAGTGACTTTATTTTGTAGTAATGGGCTGACAGGCCTAGGATACATTACACTTCCAATATCATTCTCAAATAATCATACTATAATAAAATAAACTTAATAGTAAAATTATAATGAGAATACATTAATTATAAAAAGCATAACTCAATAATTCAGAATATACTTGAGTACTTTGCTATATCTCAAGGTCGTGATCCTGGACCTTAATTATAATTTTACAATATTCTAGATATAGAACCAAATGGTATCCTAAAGATGAACACTGTTAGAAGTTTAATGACTTGTTGGTTATTTAAATCATAAGCTGTTGTCTTTAAACAGGTTATTTTGCCTTTCTAAGCCAGAAGTTCCTCACCTGTGGAATGAGCAGGTTGGACTAGATGATCTCTATGTCTCCTTCCATAGGCATAATTCTATGAATCTGTGAGCTCATTTATTCAGCCCAGCAGCATCCCTTCTCCTATCCCTATTTTACAAATGAGAAATCCAAAGATAGTAAATAATCATAATTGGCAGAAGGACCAATAGCTGAATGTTCTGACTTTTTCCACTTGTGTCCATTCCCTCATGGGTTGTCTGATTTTCCAGAGGGTCCCACTGTGTTCAACACACCAAGTCTGCCCTCTCTCAAATACGTTAGGCCATCGAATCACCCCAAAACCAAAGTTTTGCTCTCTCAAAGTTATTCATCTCAGATAAGAAATACTTTATTCACATTAAGGTCTGAGTGACCTTAATAAATCATGTGATCTCCAGTGGATGGAGTATCTGGTGTATCTAACCTATTATTAACACCTTTCAGCTCCTCCCAACACCAGAAATCAAAACACAGTGCTTTGGCATCCAGCTGCAGCCGATTCTCACTGAAAATTATTTTGATAAAACTAGACTAACTTGGAAATGACTCCTTTTAATGAAGACCAGATTTGGTATCTGTTTCTGTGTCATCTTCAATAAACATGAGCCTCCAGATGAAAGTATTTGTCTCTTACTCACCATTGTGTCTCTATGTCTAAGGTAGTACCTGTCACCTAGTGGGGCTCAATATATGTTGGATAGATGTATAAACACATAAACTCAAATAGAGAAGAAACATTAAACTGACCAATTGAAGGGGAATCCATAAAATGTTTGGTGTAATAAAACTGAGAAGCACATTTCTTCATGGTAAGAATGGGGATTATGGTTATAAAATAATATCATTATTAACAGTAATCAATAATTGTTGCTTGTGCAATGGTTATTGTCAGGAGTTATGCCAAACTCTTTGATTACTTCATTTAATTCTCACAGTATTATCAGATAGAAACTATTTTTATGCCTATATTATAGATGACGACTGTGAAGCCAAAAAATGTTAAGTAACTCTTACAATGGTCAGGAGAAGATAGGGCCCAGGCAATTTGATTCCAAGACCCCTGTTTGTAATTTGTTTTTCTGAGGGCAGGTGCACAGAGAAATGGGGCAGGAGTAGTGTAGAGCTGTAGAAGCCGGAGCCGGGGCATTTTCAGCTCTGCAGTTTACCCATATCCTGCAGGACCCTTGCCTCTGAGAGCCAAGTGCCCTGTTCTGGCCCACAACACATGGAGACACCCCCTTGATCTAGTATAAACAAAAGTGTTTCCACAGGATGGTGAAGCTATATTCAATTGTAAAAAAATAGCCTAGGTAGACTGGTTACCAAGAAAGGAAGAATTAAACAAGTGTGTAAAGCTAATCTCTACTGAAAAGAGATTTTATAGTCAAGTCAGCAGGGCTGGGAGACGACCTAGCCAGACAAACCACTAAATCCAGAGGTCAGACAAAAAAGGGATTAGCATCTCGAGTTCTATTAAGTAGGCATCTGTGTATCATTTGCATATCACTGTTTATAGTAGACACAGTCTGTTTATTAATATTGAGCATTAGAGACTCTGGTTTGTAAATATACAGCTCTAAAGGCATTTGTGGAAAACAAGATAACCAGAGACAGGAGACACATAAAATAGACATCAAAAAACCTCGGTTAATTAGTTTGATTGTAAACATACTCCTGTTTCCCTGCTCCTGGGGGAATTTGTGATTCCCTAACTGAAAATGCCTGGAGAACTGAACTGAATCTTGCAGTAAGGATACAGTTCTGGGCAAGTGTTTTTTTTCTCTTTTTTCAAATTGCTATGTCCCTTATAATCAACAATGCCAATATATTAATAATCTCTGAGTAAAATGCACCATAGAGGTTTTTCAAAAGAAATTTTTCATAACTAAACTTTATGTCTTAACTCTGAAGTCTACTTTCCTTTAAATACCTCAATTTAAATGACTTTGGTTTGGACGAGATGGTTTTTTTCTCCAACTACTTCACCTTTGCTCTTTGATATCCCGATATTCTACACATGAGATCGCAGTGGCTTGAGTATTTATAGACTGCACAACGTGATGTCCTACAGCTGTACAGCCACTAGCTACATGTGGCTATTAAATTAAAAATTAAATTAAATTAAATTAAATTAAATTAAATTAAAAATTGATTCCCTCATTCACACCAGTCTTATGTCAAGTGCTCAATAGCCACTATATTGTGGCTACCATATTGGACCACAGGGATATAGAACATCTCAGAAAGTTCTCATGGACAGCACTGCCTTAGAAAGAACACAGGTTTAGTAATTCCCATCTTTTGCTAGACTTGTGACCACAGAAAGTTTCTTAAACTTTCAAAGCTTCAGTTATTTAAACTACAAAGTAGAGATACAATTACCTACACCTGTAGTCAGTACAATGCCCAACACATTTTAATTGCTTAATAAAACTATTATTATTTATGCTTAGAGATAAAAAATAATTCAAGCTTTTGAGACTCAAATTAGACAACAATATTTTCTTTATATGATGAATACTCAATTTATCTTGAGGCTACCCAAAAATATTAAACTAAATAAAAATTAAAAACATCATAAGACATTTACATATTTTTGTTTCTTTATTTATGACATCTTTAAGAGAAAACAACGTGAATTGTCCTGGAGAAACCTTAGACTCAGTTAGCTGTTTAAACCTATAAATTGACCCAGGAGATTTCTGATTCCCAAACTATCTCTGAAATTTAATTCAGGAACATGTTCAGCAAATGTTTGTATTTGTACAAGAAGTCTATTAGCTTTCTAGGTTTGACTTGCAGAACGATGAGGCAAAATTCACACTCCTCCAACCCCCACATTTGAGCTTGGAGATAAAACCCCAGCACTTTTGAAAGTGCTTCAACTTATCTAAGCATCTCTCCTGCCCCATCCGCTCTCTCCCATTTCAGATCAATATGGAGCTGTGTGTAACAACATCCTAAACTGAGAGAGAGAGCTGTGGATCATGTGCCCGTAGAGCTTAATCCCTGCCACTCTCACAGAGGGACACATTACAGTTAGGAATGCCAGCAGCCAGAGCCAAGATAATTCCAGGCTCACAGAACAATTGTTATATTAGCCACAACTACACAAAACAACCCAAGCAAAAATAACCAGGAGAAACTATGAGTAACCTACAACTTATCATGATATGAGTTGCTAACGTCATACCTACTTGGAAATTCCAGTTTTTCTAGGCTTCTCAAAAAAAAAAACAAAAAACCAAAGAAGCAAGATTATGCAATGAGTTGATAAATAAGATAGACAATACTTTACCCTTACTATTCAAAGCCAATTGCAAAGTATACAAATTAAAGAAATATTTAGTTTGTCTCCTCCTTAGACCTTTAGTTGAACTACTTAGGTTTTCTTTCATACCAAAGAAGTACAAATAAAAGGGAGTTATCTCCTTAGAAGACTACAGCCCAGTAACTGATGGCAATATGCCTGGGGCAGGTGAAAGTACATAGCAAAATGTGGAAGAATGTTTTCTGACCCACAATATGAGCAGATATAGTAACTCACTGCCAAGTGAAAAATCTGAACCAAGCCAACCCTTGCCATCTAAAATGATAATAATTCTGAAAAAAAAAGTGGTCATTAGTAATCATTTGTTTACTGTAGAAATGAGAATAATAATAACTAACATTAATTGAGCATTTAACATGTTCTAAGCACCGTTTTTAGTGATTCACATGTATTATTAACAACAACTCTGGAAGGTAGGTAGATAATATAATCTCCCATCTTACAGATGAGTAAAATGAGGCACAGAGAGGTTAAATGAGTTGCCCAAGATCACACAGCCAAACAGTGTGTGAGCCAAGACCGAAGCAAAGGCAGTCTGGATTCATCTTACACTCTTGCTTCTCATTGGCAATTGGAACAGTGACGAACTTACACAAACACCAATTCCTTACTACACACAAACCTGTGACTATATACAAAGACTAATCACTTATAGCTATGGTTGTTTGTAGAAACTAATAAAAAGAAAAAAGACTAAGCATTTCATTAGATCCTGTTATTGTCACCAAACCCAATTCTCAGTTTTCCAAATCTTCAGTAGGAAGAGTTTCTCAGCTGGAAGTCATTTTGAAAACTCAGGAGTGAATTCTAGTGACTCTTTTAGCTCTAAATCAAACCACATCTGGAGGTGGAACAGTCCATGAATTTCTCTCTCTTCTTAGTCATATTAATAAATAAATTCCCCATTTAAAAAATCTGTTTGAGTTTCAGCAGAAAGTCCCATTACCGATATACTCTCTTCTCCAGCCATGGCTGTCTCTCCCCTGGCACAAGCACTATCTCAGGAATGGGCCTGTGACCTAAGCCAATCGATTCAGAGTGAATCTCAGAGCCCACGGAGGCATTGACAGAAACTGAGACCTATTTCTATTGGCCTTGAACCTGGAAGGTTCTCAAGATAGAGATGTTCTCAAGATAGCAGATGTACCCAAGGCTGCTGGAATCTGCTTCATGGAGCTAGGGTAACAACCCAGTTAGGGGAAGGTGGAGAGAAAATAGATTTTGATAACATAATTTGAATCCTGAATCCTTTTTAGTGCCTTAAGCTGATACATTCCATTTTTTGCTTAAATGCCATCATTAGTGATTGAAGGAGTTCTAATATACCTCTTCACTATTTTTCAAATTCATCTCTCTTCTTTCTCTACCCATGGTTCAAGCAGACAGCCCTTCTTTAGAGGATGCTCCAGTTATCTATCCTTGCCTTAAAATGTGGTGGCTTAAAACAACAACAATTTATTATTTCTCATGAGTCTGAGTTTCAGGAATGGGTTATTG
The DNA here is from genome assembly GCF_000151845.1 of Pteropus vampyrus. Taxonomy (NCBI): domain Eukaryota; kingdom Metazoa; phylum Chordata; class Mammalia; order Chiroptera; family Pteropodidae; genus Pteropus; species Pteropus vampyrus. The sequence continues at coordinate 938,083 of NW_011888948.1, forward strand.
TCAGGATGTATTTGTCAGCTTTACCACAATAACAAATGACTCCCTAAGTCGGAGTGGCTTGTAAGAACCCATTGCTCCTCCTTCCGCCATTACATGTCTGCTATCACATGGGTGAAGGCTCTGCTTCTGCTCCATGCGTTTACATATTCTGGGACCAAGGCTGAAGGAGTAGCCTTTATTCGATACATGCCATTTCTGTGGCAGAATGGAAAAGAGCAAGAAAATAGGTGGAGACATACACAATGACCCTTAAGGTCTCAGTTAAAATATGGTGCCTATATTATGTCCTTTCATAACCCATCGATCAAAGCAAGTCCCTGACTCTGAGGACTCCCCATGGCTTTCAGGGCCAGTTAGTTTCACACCTAAGGCCCTTTGTGAAAGGTTAAGTAATATAAGGAGATACGCACATGCATACATACAAATGCAGAGAGAAGGGGATTTTATATGTATAGATGTATATACGCACACAGTACATACATGATCTTGGGGTAACTTGACTTCTTCGTGGAAGTTTGAGGGTCAGTCTCAACCTGAGATCTGGGACCAGTTCTTCTCTAATCAGGGAGAATTCAGGAAGCACCACTCCAAATATTTAAGTTAGGCTGTGTGGAGCCTGTTCTGATTGTAGGCCTTAATTCTGGTAACTGGAATCCAGATTATTGTTAATTGTAGTAAGAAACACATAACATAAAATTTATTATTTTAACAACTCGTGAGTGTAGAGTGTGGTGGTGTTAACTCTATGCACGTGGCTGGAGCTCCAGAACTCCGTCTTGCACAGCTGCAACTCTGGGCCCACTGGATAACTCTTCATTTCCCTTGCCCTCAAGCCCCTGGAGCTGAACTTTTACCCCATCTTTAGGGACCTCCCTGGCACCAGCTGCCCACCTGCCAGGGCTGCTGCCAAGTGATGCTTGGTCCTTGCTGTTTTCATACAGCCTTCAGCACTGAGCTTCTTCTCTTCTCTCTCTCTTTTTGAAAACATTTTTATCATTTCTTTCTTTCTTTCTTTCTTTCTTTCTTTCTTTATTTTATTTATTTATTTTTCTATCTATCTATCTATTTATTTATTTATTTTACATTTTTTTTCTTTTCCCCCTCCCCTCTAGTAACCACTAGTCCATTCTCTATGTCCATGAGTCTTTCTTTGTTTGTCCTGTTCATTTGTTGCTTTTAAAATTATATCCCACATATAACTGATATCATGTGATTTTCAACCTTTTCTGTCTGGCTTATTTCGCTTAGTACACTTATTTCAAGGTCCATCCATGCCGTTACAAATGGCAGTATTTCATCACTTCTTATAGCTGAATAAAATTCCATTGTATGTATGTACCACAACTTCTTTAGCCAATCATCTATCGTAGGACATTTTGGTTGTTTCCATGTCCTGACCACTGTAAATAATGCTGCTATGAACATCAGTGTGCCAATATTTTTTCAGATATGGGTTTTCAAGTCTTTGGGATAAATATTCAGTAGAGGGATTGCTGGATCATATGGTAGATCAATTCTTAGTTTTTTGAGGAACTTCCATACTGTTTTCCATAGTAGCTGTACCAATTTGCAGTCCCACCAGCAGTATATGAGGGTTCCTTTTTCTCCACATCCTCTCCAACATTTGTTATTACTTGTCCTGTTGGTTATAGCTATTCTAACAGGTTTGAAATGGTATCTCATTGCGGTTTTGATTTGCATTTCCCTAATAGCTAGCGATGTTGAGCAGCTTTGCATATATTTCTTGGCCATTTGTATGTCCTCTAGGGAGAAGTGTCTGTTCAAGTCCTCTGCTCATATTTTGATTGGATCATTTATTTTTTTGTTGTTATTGAGTCATATGAGTTCTTTGTATATTTTGGATATTAGGCCCTTATGAAAGGTGTTGCTTGCAAATATATTTTCCCATTTGGATCGGTGTCTCTTTACCTTGTTGACGATTTTTTTTTTTGCTGAGCAGAAGGTTTTTGGTTTGATGTAGTCCCATTCATCTATTTTAGCTTTTACTTCCTTTGTTTTTGAGGTCCAATTCATAATATCCTCTTTAGGTCCTAAGTCCTTGAGTTTAGTTTCTATGTTTTCTTCTACGAATTTTATTGTTTCAGGTTTTATATTTAGGTCTTTAATCTATTTTGAGTTAATTTCAGTGTGTGGTGACAGACAACAGTATAGTTTCATTCTTTTGTAGGTGGCTTTTCAGTTTTGCAAGCACCATTTATTGAAGATGTTTTCTTTTGTCCACTGTATGTTTTTGGCTTTTTTGTCAAAAATTATTTGCCCATATAAATATGGGTTTACTTCTGGACTCTCGATTCTGTTTCACTGGTCTGTGTGTCTGTCTTGCTGCCAGTACCATGCCATTTTGTTTGCTGTTGCTTTGTAGTAAAATTTGAAGTCGGGCAGAGTGATGCCCTCCAGCCTCATTCTTTTTTTTGCAAGATGCCTTTGGCAATTTGGGGTCTTCCATGCTTCCATACAAATCTGATGATTTTTTGTTCTATTTCTTTAAAAAATGCTGATGGGATTTTGATGGGAATTGCATTAAATCTGTATAATGCTTTCAGTAATATGGTCATTTTAACTATGTTGATTCTTCCAATCCAAGAACACGAATATCTTCCCATTTCTTTGTATCTTCTTTGATTTCTTTTAGTAGAATCTTATAGTTTTTATTATATAGGTCCTTCATATGTTTTGTTAAATTTATTCCTAGGGCTTTTATTTTCTTGTTGCAATTGCAAAAGGAATTCTTTTTTCCACTTCTTTTTCGGACACTTCATTATTAGAGTACAGGAACGCTATGGATCTTTGAACATTGTGTTTGTATCCAGTAACTTTATTGTATTTGCTTATTGTTTCTAGTAGTGTCCTTGTGGAGTCTTTAGGGTTTTCTATATAGAGAATCATGTCATCTGCAAATAGTGACAGTTTGACTTCTTCGTTTCCTATTTGGATGCCTTTTACATCTTTCTCTTGCTTGATTACACTCTCTAAGACCTTCAATGTTATTCTGAATAACTGTGGCAACAGTGGACAGCCTTGCCTTATTCTTGATCTTAGAGGAAAGGTTTTTAGTTTTTCACCATTAAGTATAATGTTGGCTGAGGGCTTGCCATATATGGCTTTATTATATTATGGTATTTTCCTTATATACAGATTTTGTTAAGTGTTTTGATCATGAATAGGTGCCGTATCCTGTCGAAGGCTTTTTCTGCATCTGTTGATACGATCATATGATTCTTATTTTTTAATCTGTTTGTGTGATGTATCACAGTAATTGATTTGCATATGTTGAACCATCCCTGTACCCCTGGGATGAAGCCCACTTGATTGTGGCATATAATCTTTTTAATATGTTGCTGTATTCGATTCACTGGTATCTTATTTAGGATCTTTGCATTTGTGTTCATAGAGATATTGGTCTGTAGTTTTCTTTTTTTGTGTTATCTTTACCAGGTTTTGGTGTCAGGGTGATATTGGCCTCATTAAATGAGTCGGGAAGTATTGCCTCGTCTTCGATTTTTTGAAAAAGTTTGAAGAGAATAGGTATTCAATCTTCTTTGAATGTTTGGTTGAATTCACTGGTGAAGCCATGTGGTCCTGGACTTTTACTTTTTGGTAGGTTTTTGATGATTGTTTCAATTTTCATACTGCTGATCGGTCTATTTAGATTTTCCAGTTCTTCTTGATTCAGTCTAGGAAGGTTGTATTTTTCAAAGTACTAGTCCATTTCTTCTAGGTTATTAAATTTGGTGTTATATACTTTTTCATAGTATTCTATGTCAATTTTATTAACTTTCTCAAAGAACCAGCTCTTTGTTGCATTTATTTTTTCTATTGTTTTTCTGTTTTCAGTTTCATTTAATTCTGCTCTAATTTTGATTATTTCTTTTTTTCTGCTGACTTTAGGCTTCATTTGTTCTTCCTTTTCTAGTTTTTTAAGATGAAGCATTAGGTTGTTTATTTGGGCTCGTTCTTGTTTTTGGAGATAGGCCCGTAATGATATGAACTTTCCTCTTATGACCGCGTTTGCCATGTCCCAAAAATTTCGTTATGTTGTACTATCATTATCATTTGTTTCTATATATTTCTTGATCTCTTTTTTATTTCTTCTCTGACCCAGTTATTCTTCAGTAGCATGTTGTTTAATCTCCATGTATTTGTGGTTCTTCTCACTTTCTTTTTACAGTTGATCTCCAGGTCAAAGCATTATGATCAGAGGATATAGTTGGTATGATTTCAACCCTCTTATATTTGTTGAGGCTCTCTCTATATCCCAGTATGTGGTCGATTTTTGAGAATGTTCCATGTGCACTAGAGAAGAATGTATAAACAGCTGTTTTGGGATGAAGGGCTCTGTAACTGTTAATATGTCCAGTTGGTCTAATGTATCATTTAAGGATATTATTTCCTTATTGATTTTCTGTTTGGATGATCTGTCCATATCTGATAGTGGGGTATTTAGTTCCCCTACTATGATAGTGTTTTAGTCTGTTTATCCCTTTAGTTCTGTTAGTAATTGCTTTATATATTTTGGGGTTCCCTGATTGAGAGCATAGATATTAATAAGTGTTATGTCTTCTTGGTGCATGATTCCCTTTATCATTATGAAGTGTCCCTCAGTATCTTTCTTTACCTTTTTTATTTTGAAGTCTATTTCATC
>NW_011888948.1:943480-947898 GCF_000151845.1 Pteropus vampyrus
TGTTCTGTTGACTTCTTCAATTCCAAGCTCCAGTTCATTCCTTATATTTGGCAAATTCTCGTCAACTATTTGTCTGAAAATTTTTTCTAATCCCTGCTTCTTTTCCTCCCTTTTGTGAATTTCCATTATTCTTATGTTTCCTCTCTTGACGGTATCAGCTAGTACTTGTATTTCTCTTTCATTATTTTTCATTCTTCAGTTTCTTTCTTCTTCCTTCTGATTTATTTCTAGATTTCTGTCTTCGATATCACTGATCCTTTCCTCCATTTGGTCGACTCTATTTCCCAAGCTTGCTATTTCATTTTTCACCTCTTGCAGTGTGTCCTTTATCTCCAGAAGATCTATTCAGTTCTTTTTGAGGGTTTCAATCTCCTTGCTAAAGAACTCTCTGCTCATCTAGTTGTTTTCTCAATTCTTGAAATTGTTGATACAATTCGTTTCGGATCTCACTGAGTTTTTTCAGAAATACCATCCTGAAATCTCTGTCATTTAAGTTGCATATTTCTATGTCTGTAAGCTTATTTTCTGGAGATTTTTATTTTTCTTTCTGAAATGCCTTATCGCCTTAGTTGTTCATGGTGTTTAACGGACTATTTCTCTGCCTGGGCATTAATGGAAGTGCGTTCTGCTTTTTTTTTTTCCAGAAAAGATTTATTATATAGTGGTCCCTAGACTGTTGCAAAGAAGATGTTTTTCTTTTGTTTTCCAGTAGGTGGGGTCTAAGCCTTTTCAATCTCTGCTTTATATAAAGTCTTAATAATGTCTTTTTTACCTTACAGATGTTCAATCACGCTCGTTACCCTTAGTCTCAGTTTCTGTCAGTGTTAGTGACAGCTTCGGTAGTGTTTGCTCAGATTCTCCTGGGGCTCTGCAGTGATTGGTCTCAGAGAGAATGGGCGGAGTGGCCCTCTGGGTTGGGAGTTGGGGGCTGCGGCTCAACCTCGGTTTTGCAACTGTGGCTGGTAAAAATCAACTGTTGTTTCTCTGCTGTCTCTGCTTTTCTGCTGTCCCTGCTTCTCTGCCTTCTGCCCTGATGACTGGGCCCTGCTGCCGGCCGCGTAGAGCTCACAGCTCTCCCAGGCAGGGATGTTCAGGGAAGTTGCCACACCTTCTCCCCTCCCCCTCCTCCTACAGGGAGCTCCAGCTGCAAGTGGCAGCTTCTTTGTTTCTCCCAGTCCACCACCCGATATCCGGGGTTCTGACCTGTGGTAGCTCTTATGTGTAGATCCCACACTCAGACATGGTGGTGTGCAGTTCGGATGTTTTTTGTTGAGTTTTAGATGTTTAGCTCATTGCTGTTTCAAGAGGAGAGATCTGAGGACGTCTCTCACTCCACCATGTTTAATCTAATCTCACTGAGCTTCTTCTCAAAGCCTACTACTACTAGGTCTGCCCCAGAGTACGCCCAACCCATGAGTATCTAATTTCCACCTCCTTTCTGCCTACCAATCAGGAGCTGAGATAATAACACTGGTAATATAAAATAATAGCATCTATCATTTTTTTTCATATGTTCTACATTCTAGGCATCAGTTACTTGACAGATATGATCTCTAATCCTTACATAACTTAGAAGTATAGCTATTCCCAGGTGTGTCTCTGTGTTCACCAAGCACTGTTCTTGACGTAGATCTCAGCCCAAGTCCCCTAGAACTTCCATTAGCACCAAAAGTAGTCAAAAGCAACGTGGAATTTACTGAAGCCTCCACAAAGGAGTGGAGCAGAGGTTTCCGTGTCCAAAAGAAGTCAAAATCCTCAACAGAATTAGCTTTTCTCTCCTGTCCTCTTCTGCTATGCTACTATCAAGTCTCCTCCTTCACTTCCACCTCTAAGGCTTAGCCTCCTCAATTTTATGCTGAATCTATAATACATTAAGAGGTAACAGAATATATAACTAAATACAGCTTAAACAATAAGGTTTATTATCTCTGGAGGTATCATTTCCAGACTTGGTTAATTCAGAGCTACGACGATGTCATCCAGCACCCAACCCTGGTGCTTTTTACCTTTCCTCTTTGCCATCCACAGCCTACAGGTTTTCATGAGGGACATCCTCAGAGCTGTCCCTCATGGTCACAAGATGTCTGCCATCACTCCAGGCCTTATATCTGCAGATAACTACATCTAATGAGAGAAAGAGGAGCATTTCTCCTCACTCCCCTCCCACACCAATTATAAAGGAAAATGATTTCCAGAAACATTTCAGAAGATTTACCTTTAAATTCATCCACCAGAGTTGAGTGACATGCTCATGCCCTAGTAAAGCTAGCTAATATTGGCAGTTTTAGCCTCTAGAGTTGGAAAGTGGGTTTGACAGTGAGGACAAAGGGTGAAGAGAGAGATTGTTGAGAAGGGAACCACCAGTCGTGGCCATACAGAGCACGTCTGAGCTCACTTCTGTGCTCCACATGGTAAAATGCCTGACTGTTAATAGGCCATGCTCTCTGAAAGTCTACTTCACAGCCAGCTAATATTTGGGCAGGCTCTTTAGAGTCCCACCCCTGCCTCTAACTCCAGTGAGATTATCAAAGCAGAGGCTATCAAAACTCCTCCCTAAGATGACTTCTGGAAATAGCTTTACTGCCATCTCTATACACACAACTATTCTGCAGACTGGGTGTTCTCACCCTGCTTTGTAAATTTTGGAAACTGAGCAGTAGAGAATTTAAGTGGCTTGCTCAGAGTCGAACAACTACTAAATTGTAGATCAGTGTTTGAACCTAGGGCTGTCTGGCCCTACTGTCCTTACTGAGGATAAAAGCAGAACAAAGAACCAAAGAAGACAGAATGGGCTTAAAATTTAAGAAGGGTAAATAACTTCTTGGCCCTATAGTAATTGAAAACCATTACAAGTTTCTAAGGAGCAAAGCAATTTCTGTCCTGGGCTATCTTTAAAAGATAAAATGGAGCTGTGCTTTCAGCACTTGGCTGAGGACATGGAGGCATTTTAAAAGTGTCTGAATGAATGAACACAAGCCCAGCTTCTAAGTTCCTGTCACCCAACCCTTTAAGTGGGGCCTGGGGAGATCCTCATTCAGCAGCAAACGTTTACTGAAGATCTGACCCCTGCTCTGAGAAAGGGGGTCTGAGGCCAAGAAGGTGGTTAAACAGATATTTTTGCCTCCATGTGGTAAGTGCTATTATGGAAGTATGAACAGAGGGCTGTGGGAGGGCTCGTGGGGGAGGGAGCAGGAGGATGGGTGTTTGAAAACCCAAGATCATCGTCTCCCTGACTGAGGTCATCCCTGTGTTCCAGGACAGTGCAGTCACCCATGTTCAAAACGAGGACCCTGAGTCATGCGGAAAGAGCGAAACTGAATTTAGTATACATCTGTTACACAGGTAGGAGTCGAGGAATGTTTTCAAAAGATTTCCTTCCAAAATGGTTTACATGAAAACATTTTAGCATTTCTAAATGTCAGTTTCAGAGTTTTATTTTGAAGCTGTGTATGTTACTTTACTGTAATGTAATAAGAAATTCACGTACATTCTCTTGTTCAAAGTTTACAGTTATCCTGCGAGGTAGGTATGCCTATTTTCGCACTTAAATGTTTTTAAAAAAATTTTAATCCTCCCTACCTACTCTTTTAGATGCAGAAACTAAGGATCAGATGAAGCAACTTGTCCAAGGTCTTTCAGTTCCTAATTGGCAGAGCCAGATTCAGACTTCCCCACTGTAAGGCCAAGGTGCCTTCTAGGAAATTCACTCTCAGAAAAACCACTACGTCACAGGAGAGGTGGTTTTACGTTAGTACTCTGGATCCAAATAGAGGATAGGTGTCTTGTACTTACACTTCAGTAGAAAATCAACAAAAGTAATCAAGATCAAATGATCCATCAGCAGAAAGAAGAGAACCATTTTTTAAATGGATACTGTACAATATTCTCACATATATTTCTGTAACAAAGTATTTATTAAGGAATTCAGTTTTAAGGAGAACGATTTTGCCACCATGATCACCTATTTGGACTGTATTTTCTATAACTTTGGCAAATTTATAGATGCACAGATACAAATGGAAATGGTTGAACAATTTGACTCTAGACTCTTGCCCCTCAAAGAGATGTTTATCTACTGACTGCTTTATGTAAATGCAGATTCTCAAGCTCCTTCCCAGGCCTAATGAATCAGAATCTACATTTTCATAGGATGCCCAGGGCGGTTTGTGTGCACCTGGAATCTGAGGAGCGTGCTGCTCCACATATATAACCCTTCACTGGCATTCTCCCACCCATCTTAGATAATGTTCTATGAGTCTAGAAAATCAAACATGTAAGTCCCGTTGTAGGCTCTAAAAGACAACTTTTATATTGAAACAACATTTGTTAGCTTTTAAACTGGATTTGTTTTTACTTTAACTTAATCTACTAACTCCTTTTGAATAGATTTTTAGGAAGAGAAAAATAATGGGGAAAAA
>NW_011888948.1:947948-969412 GCF_000151845.1 Pteropus vampyrus
AAAAAATTTTAATCCTCCCTACCTACTCTTTTAGATGCAGAAACTAAGGATCAGATGAAGCAACTTGTCCAAGGTCTTTCAGTTCCTAATTGGCAGAGCCAGATTCAGACTTCCCCACTGTAAGGCCAAGGTGCCTTCTAGGAAATTCACTCTCAGAAAAACCACTACGTCACAGGAGAGGTGGTTTTACGTTAGTACTCTGGATCCAAATAGAGGATAGGTGTCTTGTACTTACACTTCAGTAGAAAATCAACAAAAGTAATCAAGATCAAATGATCCATCAGCAGAAAGAAGAGAACCATTTTTTAAATGGATACTGTACAATATTCTCACATATATTTCTGTAACAAAGTATTTATTAAGGAATTCAGTTTTAAGGAGAACGATTTTGCCACCATGATCACCTATTTGGACTGTATTTTCTATAACTTTGGCAAATTTATAGATGCACAGATACAAATGGAAATGGTTGAACAATTTGACTCTAGACTCTTGCCCCTCAAAGAGATGTTTATGTACTGACTGCTTTATGTAAATGCAGATTCTCAAGCTCCTTCCCAGGCCTAATGAATCAGAATCTACATTTTCATAGGATGCCCAGGGCGGTTTGTGTGCACCTGGAATCTGAGGAGCGTGCTGCTCCACATATATACCCTTCACTGGCATTCTCTCACCCATCTTAGATAATGTTCTATGAGTCTAGAAAATCAAACATGTAAGTCCCGTTGTAGGCTCTAAAAGACAACTTTTATATTGAAACAACATTTGTTAGCTTTTAAACTGGATTTGTTTTTACTTTAACTTAATCTACTAACTCCTTTTGAATAGATTTTTAGGAAGAGAAAAATAATGGGGAAAAAAAAGTTCAGTGGGAAGGAAAAGAAAGGTGCCATGGTTCTCCAGTAGCACGGACAGATCATGCAAACTCCTTGATGTGTTATCGAATTTCTACCTGGGTCAGGTGCAAAACTCATTACCTGTGGTGCCTGCTGGGTGGTCTGGATTTTGAACAATGGCCCTGCCCATCTGGAACCCCGTGCTATTTTGCAAATATTTCAATGGCTCTGCTGAAAGCAATGAAACAACAGCTGGTGAGTAATCTTATTTCATATTAGTAGAGGAGACCATCCCAGTCTCTCAGTATGTTACAAAACAGAACCTCTTTTCTTTCCTAGGGCAAGAAAGGGAAGCTCAGCCATGCTGCCTTATAGCACAAGTAGGGCCACTGCAGTACAACAGCAGAAAGAGCCCTTTTCTTAAAGGCAGAACCTATTCAACTCTCAGATGAAAATTAAGTTAGGTTAAGGAGGATGGGAGAGAATATCTGTGTTAAATCACCAGACTTTACCTATGTAAGGAAATACTCACAAAGTAAGGAGATTCTTGCCCTACCTCTGCCTCAGTTTTCTTTCTGTGAGAACAAGGTAGAGATGTCAAAGTTAGGTGACAATCCTGAAAGATAAATCCAGGCTATTTTTAATACCAGGGCAAGCTGGTGGTTTAATATTAGTGGAGTCAAATAAAACAGAATGTGACAGCACCACTTTATAATCACCACTCTTGCTTGTGCCAGTATCGTTTTCCACACCGTAGAGAACAGTAAGGGAATAATGGATGATTTCAAGGCACTTCATTTTTGCTGGAGGATTTATTCAAGTACAAAGGACTAGAAATAGGGCTGTAAGATATAAACTTTAAAGATGTATATCTTAGCCAATTATACTATCACTGACATACAGAGTGGCATAGATAAAATGTTTTGATCAAGTAATGTTTATGGAAGTTTTATCAAAACTTTTTTTTCCGCAGGAGAAGAGTAATGCTTTCTTTAACATTATTTAACATTTACTAAAGCTGAATTGGGAATTCTTGCTCCAATTCTTTCAGTGTAGAATAGCTGGAAGTTGCTAGAAGGGAGCTGTTAGGCAAAATTTCTACTTGCTACCAGAAAAAGTAAGCTACTCTGGGGCCAGGCACAGACACTGGGATGAGCACTGAAGCCTGACTAGAGAAAGATGAAACTTTCTTAGAACAGTAGTTCCTAACCGCTACTCTTTGTTTGGGTCCAGGCTCCCGTGATAGTTAATTTTGTGTATCAATTTGGCTGGGCCACCAGTGTCCAGATACGTGGTCAAACATTCTTCTGGGTGTTTCTGTGAGGGTGTTTTTGGATAAGATTAACATTTAAATAGATGGACTTTAGTAAAACAGATTGCTCTCCATAATGTAGGTGGGCTTCATCCAATCAGTTGAAGGCCTGAATAGAATAAAAGACTGACTTCCCCTCCCCCCAGCCCTGCCCAAGCAAGAAGGAATTCTGCAGCCCAACAGCTTTTGGACTTGAACTGCAGTATTGGCTCTTCCTGGGTCTCCAGACTGCCAGCTCACCCTGCAGATTTTGGATTTGCATGAGCTAATTCCTTAAAATAAATCTCTCTTTCTCTCAATTTCTCATATACATATATATTTCTATATATACACATCCTATTGGTTCTGTTTCTATGGTGAACACTGAGTAACTGAGTAATATAGACTCCTTTTCCAGTTTTTAGAAGGAATATTTATTGACTGCCTTCTATATGCCAAACTCTGGACCCTCTTCCTAGAAAACTGCACACAGACACAAATTTGATATATGGTTTCTAGGGAATCACCAAATCCTTGAAGCACATCATGGACCCCTTCCCTCAAATTAAAACCCCTTGGGCCTCCAGCTAGTAGAAAGGACATAACCAAATACTTTCCCATTCCCATTTTCCTGGCCTGAAAGCAATTATTACCTGGCAGGTGGAACAGGAGTGTACCTGCATGGAGTAATGGAAGTGCCGGCAAGGCGTTCCAGAAATCTCCCTCTCTCTTACCTCTCTTCGGGGCCCGGAACTTCCACTGTACTGTCTGCAGTGGAGGCTCGTCAGTTTAACTGGAAGAATGATTGGTACCTTACAAGGTGTGGCTGAGACTAGCTGGTTATTCCTAAACATCAGTATTGCCTTCCTTGGCACTCTGCTCTCAGCTTGCTCTTGCTGATGGAATGTGAGTGAAGGTGATGCGTGTCACTTCCAGTCAGAGGTCATTCAGATGAAGATGGCTTTTCATGCTCCTTTTCCCCTTGCAACAGATGCAGTGAAGGACTTCTTAGAGGCCCTAGATGGATGGAGCCTGAAATAGCAAGAGGCCAGACCCCCTTTCTTCCCTACCCTCATGTTGGACTGTGATGGAAGCAAGAAAAAAAAAAAACAACCTTTATTTTGTTAAATTACTGAGACCTGGGAGTTGTCAGCTCATCCTGACTGATACATGGGAATTTTATCATAGAAGAAAGACATTAATAGAAATACTAGAAAAATACCAATTTTAAAAAGCTAATATGGTTTATGTTATTATTACCCATTGACCTTAGAAGAGACTGAGGAAACAGCCCTGGTTAGGACTAAGGAGTCCAAACTCAGAGATGGCACAGGGTGACCAGGCTCCTGCCAGGGGCTGCCACAAGTTCAGGGGGCACCATTCACACAGGCTCTGTAGTTCCCTGAAGTTGTGCAGTGCACAGCCTGCACAGCCAAACAAAGTAGCCCTACTCTTGGGAGAGCTAAAGCAGTATGAAAGAAGCAGGAAGAATTGAGAGAGTCAGTAGAGGGTGAGGCAGAAGTACTCTCTACCTCTCTCATGATTTCCTTCTCCAGCCAAACGCTGGCCCTGGTCATTGCTGAGGACCCTGAAACTAGTTACATTCTAGGACACAAGAGCTAACTTTTAAGCCCTTTTGTGCACAGAAGGAAGCATATCTTCCCTGAAATAGTTCTTTAGGGTCCACTGTAAGTTACTGGTTACTAAAGGACAAGCTGTGCTAAAAGGTGATTATTTGTTGGCCCCGAATTTAGAAAATAGGGATTATTATTCCCATTTGTCATGGAAAATCTTTCTTTATGACTCCTAGGTACATGATTAGCCCTCCAAACTTTATTTATGGAACATTTCAAACATAAAACAGAGAAAATAGTGTGATGGACTAGCTCCACCAATTATCAACATGTGGTTATCTCATTTCACCTATTCTCCCCCACCTCCACTGCACTGGATTATTTTAAGATAAGTCCCAAACTTCATATTATCACATCCATGCGTATTTTAGTATTGTTTCTCTAAAAGATAAGGACTCAAAAAAAAATCCTCATAACCATAATGTTATTATCAAACCTAAAAATATTCTTTAATATTATCAAATATTCAATGTCTATGTTTTCCCATAATTCTTTTTACAGTTTTTTTTTTAAATTAGTATCCACACATGGTCTATGCATTGCAGTTGGTTAATATATCTTCTAGGTCTCTTAAATTTCAGACTCTACTACCTTCTTTTCTTTTTTTCCTCATAATTTATTTATTTGAGAAACTGAGTCATTTGTTCCACTTTTCCCACATTCTGCGTTTTGCTGCTTGCATCCCTGTGGTATCATTCAACATGCTTCCTCAAGAGCCATATTTCCTGAGACCTATTGGTTAGATCTTGATTAATTCAGGTCCCATTTTTTGACAAGGATACTTCATAGATGATACCATGAACTTCCTATTGCATCATATCGGGAACACATGATGTCTGATTGTCTCCTCTTTTGTGATGTTAAGACTGATGAGTGAGTTCAGGCATTGCCAGCTGATCCATTCAATTAAAAGTTCCACATAAGGCTTTTCCCTGATAGTTTTGAATAGTGATTGGTGATCATTGCTTAGATCTATTATATCATTAAGGATTGCAAAGTTGTGTATAGTATTCTAATTCTGCCATTCCTTCTTCACCTATTAGCTGGAATGCTTCTAAAAGAACTTTTTCTCAAAACAATTTAGTTATCCTGAGACATAGTTCAAATAAAAGATAAGGCAAATGCTTGATTTTTTCCCTTTTTAAACCAGTTTGCAGACTAATGAGTTGGTTCCCTAGCAACCTGTAAAGGTGACCTATGAGGAATTTTTTTTTTCTCGGTATAATTATAAACTCATGGATTTTAACATATTTGATATATTTCAATCCATTACAGATGCTCGAATTATTCTATCTTTGAACATTGAGAGTCTCTTTTCCTTGGCTCCTAACCTAAGTCTTTTGGAACAACACAGCCATCTTTGAAAGCTTCCTTGCTTTCTAGAATGACAAAATGTCCATTTCTTCCTTTATCCCAAATCAGTGATTGTCCAAGGAAGCCCTGATTCTCTTTAGGGAGCACAATTGGATTCAGAAACGAGAATCTGAGTGCCAGGGGTATTTACTGCTTCTGGAATTATTGTCATTTGTAGCCTTTTCAGAGGCCAGAGCCAGACTGGTCCAATTCTGATCCAATCTCCTCCTCCCGCCCTCATTTGCTCCACTCCAGACACACCCTTCTCTTTGCTTCCTGTGCCTCTGAAAGGAAGAGAGCATGCAATTCCTGCTGAGGCCTTTGCTGTAGCCTTTGCTATTTTCCCCTGTGTCTGGCACACACTTCCATGAACACCACTAGCTCACTCCTCATGTCCTTCAAGTCTTTATTCAAATGTCACTTGTTCAGTGAGACCATCCCTGGACACTCTAACCAACACTGAACACAGAACCCCATTCCCTCCTCAATATTTTCTATTCCTCTTCCCTACTTTAGTTTTCTTCATAGCACTAACCCTCTAATACTACGTAATTTGCTTGATATTTTGTTTGCCATTTGTTTTACCCATAAGAATGTGTATTCCAAGCAGACATGGGCTTTTGTCAGAGCTGTATCCTTGGCACCTAGAACAGAGTGTGGCACAGAGCAACTGCTCAGTAAATACTTGACGAAATGAATGCAGAGGGACTAAGGCTATTGTGACTGACCTCAGGTCATCTGGTCTTTCAATTATTAGACTCTCGACAAACATACGCAGCCTCCACAAATTACAGGTCTGTGAGGGATATAAGTTCTCCCATCCCATTACATCTCTACCAAGCCTGAAAACGGGACTAAGTTCAGTCGCACGCATACTTTTTAGCCTCATAGGTCATTGTAAGGACTCTGATTTTTAGGCTGAACAAGATGGGAAGTATGAAAGACAGTAGCAGTCAAGGATACCTCTCTGGGGTTTTGTTATGTTGATTTTTTTTTCCCAAAGCCAAACTTTTAGAGTAGAGTTGCCATTTACTGAAATGGGGAAGAAGGTAAGAGAAGCAGATTTCGATGGACAAATTGTGTTGGTTTTGAGCATGTTGGTTTTAAAATGTCAATGAAGTATTAGAGCTGTCAAGTGGGCAATTAGGTAGAAAAGTTTCAAGTTCAGAGGGGAGGTCTTGCCTGGGTAGACAAATTTGGGATTCATCGGTGTAGAGATTGTATTTAAAGCTGTGAGACAATGGATGAGGAAATACAGAAAGGAGATGAAGTTCAAGGATTGACCCTTGAATCACTGAGACTCTTAAAAACCAGGGAGATGAGGAGGAAACAGCAAAAGAGGTGAAGACAGAGTGGCCTGGAAGGCAGCAAGAGACTCCGGAAAGTACGTTGTTCCAAAAGTGTTGCAAGCAGGAGGGAGTGAACCACTGCTTTAAACGCTGCTGATGCATCAAGGAAGATGACCACTGGATTCGAGATGGCAACTAACCATCCTTAGGGGATAAACCAAAACCAACGCACACTTACATACAGCACTCTTCACTCTGATTTATCTTAAAGTAAATTGTAAATAATATCACAAGTTTTTTTCTGGGTACATTTTACTGAATGGAGGGGCAGCATCGTGGTCCCACTCTGACTTGGGACGGATTGGGGAGTATGGAGCCTAGTCTCTCCATTTTCAGGGTAATACTCAGGTATCTCAGACATTAGAAAACCAGAGCATTCACTTAGGCAGTAGTTAGAGAAAGGTATTTCATCTCTGGGAAACACCGCTCCAAAGGAGGTCCCTTGATCTAGAAGCTAACGGGAGGTAGGGCAGCTTCAGAGTGGACAGTTAGGTAGAATGGGCTGCCTTAGAGTGGGGGCATGGCAGTACCTGCCTTGGCTCTTAGCTACTCTATCTAGAATCCACCTGCATTTAATGTCTGCACTTCTCCCACTTTCCTATCCCCCCTTCACCTCTGAGCTGGCTTCCTTCCTACCAGGAAGCCCTCCCTTTCACACTTTCTTTTGATCCTCAGCCCTTGACTGCCTCAGCCTCTCCACAAGGGAACAAAAGGTCAATGGATTGAAAGGAAATATGATTGAAAACAATTATCACCCAGATAGAGTAAAGATTGAGACAAATCTCTCCTTCAGTGAAACACATCTCATTTCCCACTTGGCCCCCTCCCACTGTCCCTTGGGCATAAGTGCCTATAGGCTCCAAAACTAAAGAGGTGGGGGCAGGGGGAGGAGGGGAACCTGATTCTTAGCCCAATGAAGTTTCACGTAAAATGCAAGAAGAGCATGTTCTTTCACTAGAGCTGTCTCCTCGATCCTCATAATCAAACAATTGTTTGGTTATATGGTTTCTAAACAAGTATTTTTGCCTTTATGTTTTATCCATAAATCTACTGCATGACAGTGGGATATGTTATGTGAAGTCATGGTTTGGGAAGAGTCCTAGATGTCAACCCCAGCTAGTTGATCCATAAAATGTGACACTCTCCAGTCTCAAAAACCTTTAGACAGATCTACCTGAACAAACAAGGACCCATCTCCTAGACACGTTAGGTGAAAACAGAGTATTTATTACGTTACCATTTGTGTAAAGAAAAAAAGAGGGCTTGAATATGCACAGAACATTGCTGAATCTGTAATCAGGTTAGCATAGAGATAAAGGGAGACATATTTCACTATGTACCTTTTGTTCTGCAATTTTTAGAATGTATACAAATCATGTATTCAAAAAATAATTAAAAAACAAAGAAAAGCACTTACAAAATCAGTACTATCCATTGGTCGATTGATCTTGGTTTTCCAAAGAAGACCTGTAGATGGAAATTGAAGAAGAGAATGCTTTAGAGGAATGCGTTTATCTCCTAGGGAAGGTTTTAAATCTGGAGGGATTAGACATAATGGGAGTGGAAAAGGTGTCAACAGACACCCAGACAATTGCACTTGAAAGAATTTGTGAAGTACTTAAGTTCTCTGACACTTAGAAAATTACACCCTAGCTGTGATACCATTAGAAGATGTGAGAAAGCGTGGTTTAGAAAGCCCAGGGCAGTTTACTTCTGGTCCTGGAGACTATTCAAGAAGTCTGCTCTGAAGTCTTAAAGGGTTGTGTCAACTCCATGCACATCTTCAATGATGGCCGTTTGTCTTTTCCTAGTGGGGGCTAGGGAGAAGGTGCAAAGATTCAGAACCTAGGCAAAAGTGAGGGAGGTTGGTAGACTTTGGATCTCAGGCTCTGTGACATCTCATCTTCAGTATTTGCCCTTGTGCTGGGGAGTGGGGCACAGAAAGGCATTTGGTTTATTCTCTGGGAAATATCCTGGGGCTGGGGCTGACCCACAGCATCGGGTCAGCCTGAATTGGGGATTTAGTTCTAATAAAATCTTATTCTGAGAAGCAACCTCCTTCTAATTGTTGTTTTCTAGTTGTTCGATCTAGAATTGTTGTGACCATATTAAAACCAAGCTTGCCCACTGGCTTGCAATAAAGAGAGCTTTGAATGGGGATAGAGAGGTAAAAAGAAATGGAGGGAAAGATATTCATTAGGTAGAGCCATATCATGGAGAGCATATGGCCCACCTCTCACTTTTTCTCGCTCTCGACAACAGTTCCGGTGACCAGGCATTTCACAGCGGGAAAGACCCAGGTCGCATCCCAGCTCCACCGCTGTGTTAGTGGAATGACCTTGCCCAGATCAAACACTCTGAACCAGTGTCTTCAGTAAAGGGGAGACACTAATAGCTACCTTGGTGTTATCATTAGGATCAGTTGAGAGCCTTTGTTCAATTCGGTAAGCCTTTTCTGAGTGCTGACTGTGTGATAGGAAAGAGGGATAAAGCAGTCCTTGTGCTAAAGGACCTCAGTGACAATCTGAAGGGTAAGTGCTGAACTGTGGACTGACAGTGGGGCCAAGAGAGAAGGGCGGTAGATTTGCAGAGAATCAAAAAAGATAGTCTCTATTACAGCAGTTAAAATGGATTACCGCACCCCTGTAACTCTGCACTACGTTGCTGGGTTTTACCTGTTCATAGCACTTGTTTTGTTTCTATGCTACAGACAACCCTTCTCCATTAGACCACATTCTCCGACAGAGCCAGCTCGCTGCCTGGTTCCCTAGATCTCCCGCACCTGGAGTTTCTTCCTTTTCTTTCCCCTTCTCTTCTGTTCTCTTCTGTTCTCGTCTCTTCTATTTTCTCCTCCCTCCCTCTCTTCCTTTTTCTTCGTCTTCATATTTTATTTTTATTTTAAGATTAAAATAACTTCACAAAACATCTTAAGAATTTTTAGGGCTTTTTTCCCCCTACGGCGTGAAATCGTTTAAATAACACAGAAATTGCCCTTTCATTAAAGCAATGCTACTCAAAATGTGACCTGCAGTCATGAAAATGTAAATTAACTTTGTTGCTAAATATACTGTTTAGTTCAAGTGACTTCCCCGCCCCCCTCTCCCAACCAGACAAAACGATATTATTTAAGAAGCTATTGCAACAGTTTTGGAAGACATAATGACGATAGTGGTACAAATAACGAACATAATAAATGTTCTCTACTATGGTATTTACAATGTTTTTAAATTGAAGGCATTCAAATTATTCACTAACATGGAACTGATTAAAAAGTTATGGTACATTCATCCCATGAATATATAAAATATAATTCAAGTATTATAAATGATGTAGATCTATATTTATATGGAAAATTATTCACATTTTTAAGTGAAAAAAAAGCAGATTACAAAATAGTTTGTATATTATTTAATCTGAGGGCCCTAACTGCCTCATACCTCCATTTGTACATTTCCATGAGAAAGTACATATCCCGAAATACTAATAATGCTCGATTCTGAGTGGCTAGATAAAAGATGTTCTTAACAAATATCATCCCCTCCAAGCTATAGCAACATCAATACAAAACAAACTGCTATATATATTTATCTCATCAGTTTTTAATAGGGCCACACATATTTAATATTCTTTTAAATATGGCTATATCCATTTGTAAATATATGTCCTAATATCTGAAAGGTTCATTCTTCTCCAGAGGTTGTTTTCTCTGATATTTCCTGTAACCCCCAGGTTGACTTACTAAATCGAAAGGAGTCAGTTCAGGACACCATTAATATAATCAGCTGACTTTTATTTTTAGCAAGACTTTCTTGATGAAGCAATACGTTGACTTACGTTTTAATATAAACGGCCAGTAAAAAACAGTTCCATAAGTGACTACTTGAAGCATTAAAGGGTAGATAAAACATAGATGCAAAGCCACCTAGGCCTGCTGCTTTTTCAAATGTTAGATTTAAATTTTTCTTTTAATCTTTTCTATGGCATTGATCTGTTTAGATTTTCTTCCTTTTCTTGAATCAATATTGGTAAGTTATATTTTACTAAGTAGCCATCAATTTCCTCTGTATTCCCAAATGTATTGCTAGAATGTTGCATATTTTCTTACAGTTCTCTGTATTGCTCTTATCTGTTTTGATTCTTAATGAGCAGATGGAAGAAAAATGCAGTAAAAGAGACTGAGGAAGAATGATCAAAGAGATTAGAGTTGAACCAGAAGAGCTGAGTATTATGCTAGGCCCTGCAGAAGCAAAGATATGCAAGCCTCCATGGACTTCATATTTTGTCTCTTTTAATTATCCTGAATTACTTTCATTACTAATTGCTATTTGAAGAAGTAAGTATATACCACTCTGTTTCTTCTGCTTTTGAAATAGTCTAGATAGAGGCTGGCCAAGGGTTTTTCACATGTTCTATTGTTGTATGTTTCTTTTTAAATTTTTTCAATTCAAAAAATTTTAAGAAAAAACTCAAACAAGGAATTTGCTTTGCATTTAAAGGCTGACCCTGCAGTTTATATAGTAAAATCAGTACTTATTTATTACTAACTAGTATTAATAATATTTAAGTTTACTTACTTCACTTACTTTAAACTTAAAAAACAATTTACCCATTAGTTAATCAAGATATTGCAATGACTCAAAGATAAAGTTGGTCCAAATTATATTTGTAAACACCTTATTAGTCTTTAAGAGACACTTCAAATCCCATTGTTCCCATAAAGTATTCCTTGGCCACTCTCGCCTGAAGTGATCTCTCTCCCTCCACTGAACTTTCAGAACAATTATCTCTATACTTTCTTTGTCAATGAACTGTGTACTGCACTGAGACATCTCTTCTATTATTTTTAAATTTTTATTATTTTATTTTTTATTAAATTTATTGGGGTGATATTGGTTAATAAGATTAGGTAAGTTTTAAGTAATTATATTTTATTCATTCTGTTTTTCTTCTTAATAAACTTTTTAAATTAACTTTTTAAAAGGCAGTTTTAGATTTATAGAAAAATTGCAAAGATAGTACAGAGTTTCTATCTACTCCCCATCTAGTTTGCGCTATGATTAGCATCTCACGTTAGTATGGCACATTTGTTACATTTAATAAACAAATATTGGTACATTATTATTAACTAAAGTGCATACTTTCTTCAAATTTCCTTAGTTTTTACCTAATGTCCTTTTTCTGTTTTAGGATTCTATAAATAATACCACATTACATCCGGTCGTCAAGTCTCCTCAGGCTCCTCTTGGCTGTGATAGTCTCAGACTTTCCTCGTTTTTGATGACTTTGACAGTTTTGAGAAGTACTATTCAGGTATTTTGTAGAATGGTCTTCTATTGGGATTTACCTGATATTTTTCTCATAATTAGACTAGGGTTATAGGTTTCAAGGAATAAGATCACAGATACAAAATGATATTTTCATCATATCATATCAAGTGTAGATACTACCAAAATAATTTTGACTATTAATGTTCTCCTTGGTCTTTTGGCTGAAGTGGTGTTTGTTAGATTTCTCCGCAGTAAAGTCACTCTTCCCCCACCCCCACCCCATTTATACTGTACTCTTTGGAAGAAAGTCACTATTCACAGCCCCTACTTAAGGAGGGGGGAATAATGTTCCACGTTCTTAAGGGTGGAGAACCTACATAAATTATCTGGAATTCTGCATACAAGATTTGTCTGTTCTCTCCTTTTTATTTACTCAATCACATGTCCTTTTAGTCTTTATCAAATAACATAAAAACAATATTACATATTATCCACAAGCTTTTAGCCGTCTGTTGGAAGGTGGGCATCCTCAGTGGTCTGCATGGTCTAGATCCCCAGAGACAGCCCTGTGGTTGGGGCATGGAGAACAAAGAGGCTTTACTTGCAGGAAGTTGACTCTAAGACAAATTTCAGTGAAGAACATTCCAAGAAAAAGGACACTTTTCAAAAGAAAATGAGTTTCAAATATCTAAACTGAAAACTGATGATGAGAAAAGTTAGGATGGAGATCTGAACCCACATAACCCAAAAAGGTAAGTATCATCATCATCATCATCATCATCATCATCATCATCTTTATGAATTATTTCATTTAATCTCTACGAAGTAGGTACCATTATTTCTTTCATTTTACAGATGAGACTGAAGCCCAGAGAGACATGACTTTCTCGTTTCCTGAAAAAATAGAATCCAAATTAAGGCCAAGAGCTAATGCTCTTAGGAAGTACAATTACAAGGCAGCAAGAGTGAAGGGGAATGGAAGTGAGGCAGGGAAGGTTGGGAGCAAATGCAAGGTGATGTGTTACCACACTGGCTACCACTTTACTCTGAGCCATGAGGTGACCCAACCAGTATTGCAGCAGGAACAGCTGCTTGGCCTCATGGAATAGCTCTACACTGGCTACATGGAATATCACACAGTGGAACAGTCCACTGGAAAGGAAAGAGGAGAGGGAGTTTGCTGCCAGCTCTTCTCTGTCTTTCTCTTACTAGCTCAAGTTTGCCCCATGGGGAGTCAATAAGCCCACATTTCTGGGGCCTGTCACCTAGCCTTGTTGGCAGCCGCTGGGGAAGCTAGATCCTATGCCCTGTGAGTTGGCACTTCATTTGAGTCTGGAAATGGTGGGAGAAACCGTTAACTTCAGGTATGTAGCAGGTGGTAAATCTGTGTGGGCTACACACAGTTGCTGAAGCAGCTGAAGACACCAGTGAGGCTGAGAGATGAGGCTGATGCATATGAACAGCACGTGGTGAGCGGTGATCTAAATCCAGACAACTTGGCTCCAGGACTGAGGCACTAGAGATCAATATGCTACAGACCTCTGAAAGGCCTTCAGGTGTTTTCATTTTATGGTTAGGTGCATATAGGACCACTCTTTCTCCTCTTGGTGTTCAAGTCTTATATGACAATACCCCCTCTGTTGTCTTCCTCGTGAAATTCTATGCATTTCTCAAGTCCTATTTGGATAACAAATTATTCAAATCTCAATCACTCCTTCCTCTAAATTGTTTTTGTGCCTTGTACATATTTCTGTTATTGCATATGTGGTATTTAGTGGTACATACCTGTCATACCAGGCTGTATGTTGACTGAAGGCAGGACCTTGCTGTGTTTTCACATACCATAGTCCAGGTCTGCCTAGAGAAGACATTCGATAAATGTCTGTTAGACTGAATGATACACATTTTTACACCTGAGTAGGCGCTTTGATTTTTAATTTTAAAATTTTAGAATTTTAAAATTAAAAATTTTAATTTTAGAATTAAAATTAGTGTATCATTCACTGAGTGTGGGCTGTATGGGAATTCCCCTATTATTAATACTGAACATTTGTATGGTACCTTTGTCACAATTAATGAGCCAATACTGATACATTATTATTAACTACTTGTTATGTATAATTTCCCAGGGCTGAGAGACCAGAGAAAGAGGCTGACCACTCCAGCATTATATCACAAGTTTATTAAGGGAACTTACATACAAGGTGTGTCTTGGGTGATGGCAAGAAGCCATAAATATCCTCAGTGCCACGTGGCAGACACTAAGGGGTTATATAGGATAAGGCAGGATGGATGGGGTACTATAATGTGGCCCACCCCAGATAAGAAGAAAATGTCTTATGCCTAGGATAGGACAAGAGACTATTTCAGGAACGAGCACATCTGGGGGAGAGGGGAGGGGTCGGACAGTCTCTGAAGGGGTCAATGGGAAGCAATTTCTGTTCTGACCCAGATCTAGCAGGAGTCGAGCAGGAGTCGAGCAGCGATCTGGTAGGATCAGGCAATTGTCACATCATGGAGCAGCCTCTCCTCCATAACACTATACTCAGATTTTCTTTGTTTATAACAAATGTCCTTTTTTTCTGTTCCAGGATCCCACATCCCATTTAGTGGTCTCCTTAGGCTACTTTCGGCTGTGACAATTTCTCAAACTTTCCTTGTATTGAAGGAAACCTTGACAGTTTTAAGAACGTTGGTCAGCTGTTTTGTAGAATATCTCTCCAAGTGTGATTTGTCTGATGTTTTTCTTCTGATTTGACTGGGGCTATGAAGATGGGATGAAGATGGTAGAGACAAAGTGCTATTCTTATCACATCATATCAAGGGTGTACACTACCAATATGACTCATCACTATGGATGTTGACTGTGATCACCTGGCTGAGGTAGCGTTTGTCAGGTTTCTCCACTCTAATGTTACGATTTTCCCTTTTCCACACTGTACCCCTTGGAAGAAAGGCAATATGTGCAGCCCACATTCAAGCAGTGCAGAGTTACGCTCTACCTCTTGGAGGGCTGAGTATCTGCATAAATTATTTAGAATTTTTCTCAGAGATTTGTCTATCTTCTCCCATTTATTTATTCATTCATTCTTTCATTCATTCATTCACTCTTTCAATCATTTATTTATATCAGTCTAGACTCCTGGATTTTTATTTCATACTTTGAATTATACTCCAGTACTGCTTTATTTATTTTGTTGCTCAAATGTTCCACCTTTGACCATTGAAGGCTCCTTTATTTGATTCCTTTTGTCTATTTCACATACCGTCATCATTGTACAGAGTTTTATTTTGTTTTGTTTTGTTTCGCTTTGCTTTGCTTTGCTTGTTTGTTTTAGCACTTCTTTACTGTCTACCTGTTCAGACACTCCAGGCTCATCTTCTATATCTCATGCGCTAGTCCTAGAATCAGCTATTTCTCCAAGGAGCCCTAGTTCCTTTTATTGAAGAATAGCATTATAAACCAAGATCTGGGCATTCAGTGTGCTCAGCGCTACTGGAGTGTTGCTGCTTCTAAGCCTTCTCAGCAGGCAGAGCAATGAAATATATAGGTGCATACTAATTAGGAAGATTCTTTTATAAAGCAGGGGTCCCCAATCCCCAGGCCACAGACTGGTACCTGTCCATGTGGCTTGCACAGCAGGAGGTGAGCGGTGGGCGAGTGAGAGAAGCTTTATCTGTGTTTGCAGTCGCTCCCCAGCACCAGCATCACCGCCTCAGCTCCACCTCAGATCATCAGGCATTAGATTCATCAGGCATTAGATTCTCATAGGAGTGCAAACCCTACTGTGAACTGCACATGTGAGGGATCTAGGTTGCATGCTCCTATGAGAATCTAATGCCTGATGATCTGAGGTGGAGCTGAGATGGTGATGCTAGCGTTGGGGAGCAGCTCCAAATGCAGGTTGACATGTGCAGAGAGGTTTGACTGCACAGAGACCATAATAAATGAATTGCTTGCAGACTCATATAAAAACCCTCTTAGTGAGTGACAACAAACAATTAAGCTGCATCTGGTGGCAGGCTTTATAGTGGCAAATGAGTTGATATACTTCAATTGAACAGCTGCATCTGGTGGCATCTGATTCTGCATTATGGTGAGTTATATAATAATTTCATTATATATTACAATGTAATAATAATAGAAATAAAGTGCACAATAAATGTAATGTGCTTGAATCATCCCCAAACCATCCACCCCTATCCCCAGTCTGTGGAAAAATTATCTTTTACGAAACCAGTCCCTGGTGCCAAAAAGGTTGGGCATCACTGTTATAAATAACATTTTAAAAAATTGGAGCATTTAGACTTCTCTGGCTATTCAGCCTCAGTCTCCTGTTGCTTTCTATTCCCCTGACTGTTCCTTTGTGCCAGTCCAGACCAGTTTGTCCTGCATTCCTTCCTTGCCCTGCCCCTGTCTCTACCACCTGCTGCAGTGACCTGATCTCTAAAGGCTGCATTTTTTAGACTCCCATATCAGCTGGCTTCTGGCTGGGTTCTGCCAGAAGCAGGCAGAGGCGAGCACCTTCAGCAGCAGAGCTGTCTCTTCTGTGGTTTCCTACCAGACAGGCTCACGGTGGTTCTTCTGTCTTCCAGGCTCTGCTGACACCACCTCTGTCCTTTCTCCCTCCTGCCTAATAGGTATCAGTGACTTTTGATTGTGGTCTCCCTGCCCCCTGGTGGGCTTCTCGGGTTCTTCTACCACACATGTAACCATTTCTCTGAATACATTCCTTCTGTTTAAAATACTCAGTGCTCTCTACTTCATTGGTTGGACCCTGAGACAAGATTTGCGCATAGGTAATTTATTTAAGAAGTGACCCCAAGGAATGGGAATGGAGTCTGGGCAAAGTAGAAAGGAGAGAGAATAAATCCAAGGCTGTATTATCAAATCAGTTGTTGCTGTGGGCAACTGGGACTTGATCCTGCTGGGGATTCTGAGTTGCTGGGAGGAATGAACCTCAAAATTGTTCACTCTGCCCTCAACTGCTCAAAGGTTGCCCAAAGGTGGGTAACTCCCTAGTACTTCTCTTCATTTTCACATATGTCAGAATTGCTCAATGGATGCTACAGGCGTGCCATAGGTGGTAGCAGAGAAGTCCCTACCTCCATCCCAATAGAAAGCTAGAAATTCAAAAGGCTGCTCAGGGGAGGGTATGATTGGGTATACCTGCCTACCTGGTTGCCATAGAAATGACTATAGTTCTTTAAAAAAAAAAAAATGGGCCAGGCGGAAATGAAGCAAGCACAGAAATGTCTGATACATTGATATACCTTCACTGCTATTCCTCATGGCTCTGTTCTAGGTCCTTTTCCTCTCCTTTGTCAAGCCTCCTGAGCAATCTTACACAAACTACACTGATGTGGAAGAATCAGAGTTTGATCTGTTCTTTGAAAATAATCTATAAGAACCACTGACTTTACTTGTGGAAATTCCCTTTTCAGGAAAGAAAGGCATTCAGATATTTTCCCCGACTAATTAAGGAAACGCTTGTACATCTAAAACTGATTGGATTTTATTAACCAATGGCACCATAAAAAAAATTTTTTTTAAATAAAATAGCAAAAAAAAAACCGGTTTACACTGGTTGAATTATTTATAACCAAATTAGTGAGGTTATACTCAGCTGGTATTTATGACAAAGCTAGTGAGCAAATTTAACATTCTAGAAAAACCAGAAAGGTGATAACTTTAAGTGAAAAAACACAAACTTTATCAAAAGCATTTTTATAAATGCAATTTTCTCTAACAAATGTGCATAGTTTCAAGATTACAACAGTCCTCTGAAGAGAATTATTGAGATTAAACTCTGACTCTGACATGGGCGCTCTTTTAAGTAATCAGACATTTAAGTACATGATGGCTAGGTACAGAATGAATACATATTTAACTTAAATATGGCAAGTAGTACATAAATATTCACTAGTGTTCTCCCTTATCACTCTAAACAGAGTAATTACTTTGCATTCTCAAAACAATTGTGTTCATCTTTTTTTTTCACTCAAAAATTCTCATTAAGTGCCACTGAAACTTGTGGCATAAGATTCAACAATGGGGAGAGGATTCTGGGAATACGATAAAGTAGGAATCACCAGGAATCCGTCTCCCCACCTAGACAACAATTAAACTGGTGGAATCTGTGTGATGTGGCTATTTTAGAACTCTGAAATCTATTGAAGGTTTGTAACTTCCAGGGGAAGTCTTGGGCAGTAATTGCAGTTAATTTTTGTCAGTTTCAGCTCTTAGCACAGCAGCAGCTACCCACTTCCCACCCCTCAAAATCATGGGTAAGCACCTGTGCGCATGTTCCTGAAACAACTTGAACATAGCCTGTGGGAGCCAAGGTGGGCAAAAAGGACCCTGTTTTCCAAATATCAGGGATCTGTGCTCTGATCACTGATTGCTGCTTCTGATCACAGAGGTACAAACAGAGGCAGGTGGCATTGTTATTGACCTCTCCCCATTATTGCAAGCCCCATCCCTTCCAGCTGAAGTGACTTCTCAGGGTTTAAAGGGTGCGCACTTTTTCTTACCATCTCTTCGTTTTTCTCTTTTTGGGAACCAGACGTTAAAGACTAGGACTTTCGAAAGCAATTGCATATATAGTAAGTGACCACACAAGCTCAGGGTCAGAAGTGACCTAAGAAGTCCTTAAGTTTATGCCTCAGGCTGATCCTTGGCACATAGACAGCCTACAACAACAACAAACAAATAAATAATAAAGAAAAACAATAACACAAAATAGCAAAATCTGGGGAAGGGTGAAAATATGATTTCTAGAGATACCACATTATCAGATTCAAATGTACAGTTACAAAAAAATTATAAGGCATACAAAGAAATAGAAAAGTTTGGCTCATACAAAAGGGGGACAAATCAATAGAAACGATCCCTGAAAAAGGCCTGATGGCAGGCTTACTAGACAATGGCTTTAAAACAATTGTCTTAAAGATGTTCGAATAACTTAAAAAAGATGTAAAAGAAGTTGAGAAAAAGACATGTGAACAAAATAGAAATATCAATAAAGAGATAGAAAACCTTTTAATAAAGAATGGAAAGAAAAGAAAGTCTGGAGCTGAAAGTACAATAACTGAAAAAAATTCACTAGAGGGATTCAAATAGAGATTTAACTAGGCAGAAGAATCAGCAAACTTGGACAGAGGAAAATAGAAATTACTGAGTCTGAGGAATACATAGAAAAAGGTTAAAGAAAGGCAAACAGAGCCTAAGGGATCTGTGGCACACCATAAAACAGACCAACATATGCATTGTGGGAGTCCTAGAAGAAGGAGAGGGAGAGAAGGACGAGTGCAGAGAGAATATTTGAAAAAAAAAAAAAAGGCTGAAAACTTCCAAAATTTGATGAAAGACATGAATATAAACATGAAAGAAGCTAAATGAATTCCAAATAAGATGCACTCAAAGAGACCTACACCAAGACACAGAATCAAACTTTCAAAAACAAAGACAAAGAATCTTGAAAGCAGCAAGAGAAAAGTGACTTCTCACATCTTTATTAAGCTTATGAGCAGATTTCTCATCAGAAACTTTGGAAGCCAGAAGACAATGGGCCAATATATTCAAAGTGCTAAAGCAAACAAACAAAAATGCCACCTGTCAACCCAGAATCCTATATCCAGCAAACTGTCTTTAAAATGTGAGGAAGAAATTAAGAGTTTGTTACTACTGGATTTGCCCTATAAGAGATGCTCAAAGGGATCTTGCAGAATAAAATGAAAGAACACTAAGTAGTAACTTAAAACTATATGAAGAAATAAAGACCTCAATAAAGGTAACTATGTGGGCAATTATCAAAGGTAGCATTATTGTAAACAATAGTTTTTAACTCTACTTTGTGTATTCTATGTGATTTAAGAAACTAATATATTAAGAAAATAATTATTAGTCTAAAAGCCAGCATTATTGTAATTTTGATTTGTAATTCTATACTTTGTTTTCTACATAATTTAATAGACTAATTTTTTTAAAAGAATTATTAGTTTATGTATTGGGGCAGAGAATGTATGAAGATATGATTTTGTGACATCAACAACCAAAAGGGAGCTGTAAAAGAGCAGAGTTTTTTATGTTATTGAAATTAAACTGATGTAAATTCAAATTAGTTTTATAACTTTAGGATGTTGAATGTAATCTCCATGGTAACTACAAAGAAAATAGCTAAAGAATATACCCAAAAGGAAATAAAGAATTTAAATGTTTCAGTACAAAAAAACTAAACACCAAAGAAGACAGTAATGCAGGAAATGAGGGCCAAAAAGCTATAAGTCATATAGAAAGCAAATAGCAAAAAGAGAAAAATAAGGTGCTTTTTATCAGTAATTACTTTAAATACAAATGAATTAAACTCCAATCAAAATTCAGAGATTTGCAGAATGGATTTTAAACGTGATCCAACTGTATGTTGTCCACAAGAGGTTCACTTTAGATCCAAAGATACAAATAGGTTGAAAGTGACAGGATGGAAAAAGATATTCCATGCAAATAATAACCAAAAAGAGAGCAGGAGTGTCTATACTAATAGCAGACAAAATAGAATTTAAATTTAAAAGTTTAAAAGAGGCAAAAAGGGCATTTCGTAGTAATGAAAGTTTCAATACAGTGAGAAGAGCTCACAGTTATAAACATTTACAACCTAATGACAGTCCATAAAATATATGAAGTAAAAACTGAAAAGAGAAATAGATAATTTTCCGATAATAGTTAAAGACTTCAGTACTCCACTCTCAAAAATGGATGGAACAACCAGAAAGAAGATAAATAAGGAAAGAGAGGACTTAAAAAACACAATAAATAAACTAGGATGAACAGACATATACAGAATACTTTACCTAATAACAACAGCATATACATTCTTCTTAACTGCACATGGGACATTTTTCAGGATAGATCATGTGTTAAGCCACAGATTAAGTCTCAAGATATTTTAAAAGATAGATATCACACAAAGTATCTTCTCTGACCACAACGGGATGGCATTAGAAATCAATAGCAGAGGGAAAATTGAAAAATTCAGAAAACAACATATTTTAAATAACCAATGGATCAAAAAGAAATCATAAGGAAAATTATAAAACACTTAGAGATGAAAGAATCTTAAAACATCTCAAATCTTATGGGACACAGCCAAAGCAGTGATAAAGGGGGAAATTATAGCTATAAATACTTACTTCGAAAATCAAGAAAGACCTCAAATTAATGATCCAACTTTACAACTTAAGATACTAGCAAAAGAACAAACTAAACCCAAAGCTAGCGTCATTTTTCTTTTTGTCATCCTTGGGCAACATAACAAAGTTCCAAGAGCAGTTGCTACCAATGCAGCCTCACTAGGATGTTGGACAAAAAGTGAAGTAGAAAATCTTAATAAACATATAATGGTAAGAAGATTGAATCAGTAATCAAAAATTTCCTGACAAAGAAAAGCTCCAGACTTAATGTCTTCACCGATGAATTCTACCATTTAAAGATGAACTAACACGATCCTTCTCAAACTTCTCAAAAAAAATTGAAAGATGGGAACAATTTTCTAGCTTATTGTATGAGGCCAGTATTATCCTGATACTAAAGCCAAAGATACTAAAGAAAACCACAGACTAATATCCCTTATGAACATCGATGCAAAAAATCCTCAATAAAATACTAGCGAACCAAATTCAGCAGCATATTAAAACAATTGTACACAACCAAGTGGGATTTATTCCTGGAATGCAAG
>NW_011888948.1:971592-975440 GCF_000151845.1 Pteropus vampyrus
CCTTGAACATCTTTTCATATGTCTATTGGCCATCTGTATGTTCTCTTTGGAGAAACATCTGTTCTGGTCTTCTGTCCATTTTCTAATTGGATTGTTTTTTGTGTGTGTGTGTCGTATGAGTTCCTTATACATTTTTGATATTAATCCCTCGTCAGGTGTATCATAAGTGAACATCTTCTCCCATTCAGTAGATTGTCTTCCATTTTGTTGATGGTTTCTTTTGCTGAGCAAAAACCTTATTAGTTTGATGTAGTTCCATTTATTTATTTTTTCTCTCGTTTCTCTTGCCTGAGAAAATATATCTGAAAAGAAATTACTAGTAGCAATATCAGAGAGATTACTGCCTATGTTTTCTTCTAGAACTTTTATGGTTTGGGGTCTTAAATTTAAATCTTCACTCGCTTTTGAGTTTATTCTTGTATATGGTGTAAGAAAGTAGTCATTTCATTTTTTTGAATGTATCTGTCCAATTTTCCCATCATCATTTATTGAAGAGACTGTCTTTACCCCATTGTATATTCTTGCCTCCTTTGTCATATATTAAATGAGTGTGTAGACATGGATTTATTTCTGGGCTCTCTATTCTGTTCCATTGATGTATGTATCTATTTTTATGCCAGTACCATGCTGTTTTGATTACTGTAGCCTTGTAGAATAGTTTGATATAAGGTAGTGTAATCCCTCCAATTTTGTTCTTCTTTCTCAAGATTGCCGTGGCTATCAGGGATCTCTTATGGTTCCTTTTAATTTTAGGATTATTTGTTCTAGTTCTCTGAAAAATGCCATTGGTATTTTGATAGAGATTGCATTGAATCTGTAGATTTCTTTGGGTAGTATGGCCATTTTAATGATATTGATTATTCCTACCCATGAACACTGTATATGCTTCTATTTATTTATATTGTTTTCAATTTCTTTTTTCAATGACTTATAATTTTCTAAGAACATTATAAGTCATTTACCTCCTTGGTTAATTAAATTTCTAGGTATTTTATTGTTTTTCATGCAATTGTAAATGGGATTTTTTTTCTTAATTTTTCTTTCTGAAAGTTTATCATTGGTGTATAAAAATATAACTGATTTCTGAATATTAATTTTATATAGCGCTACTTTGCTGAATTCATTGATTAGTTTTGACAGTTTTTTGGTGGAATCTTTAGAATTCTCTCTCTATAGTATCTTGTCGTCTGCAAATAATGAGAGTTTTAAATTTTTCTCTCCAATTTGGAAAACTTTTCTTTCTCTTTCTTGTCTGATTGCTGTGGCTAGGACTTCTAATGCAATGTTGAACAGAACTGGTTAAAGTGGGCATCCTTGTCTTGTTCCTGATCTTAAGGAAAATGCTTTTAGCCTTTCCGCATTGAGTATGATGTTCGCTGTAGGTTTGTCATATATGACCTTCAGTACATCGAGGTATGTTCTCTCTATTCCTACTTTGCAGAGAGTTTTTATCATAAATGGATGCTGGATTTTGTTGAATACTTTATCTGCCTCTATTGATATGATCGTATGATTTTTATCTTTCAATTTGTTAATGTGGTATATCACGTTAATTGATTTGTGAATATTGTATCAACTTTACATCTCAAGAATAAATTCAACTTGATGATGGTATGTGATATTTTTAATATATTGTTGAATTCAGTTTGCTAATATTTTGTCAAGGATTTTTGCGTCATTGTTCATAAGGGATATTAGCCTATAGTTCTCTTTTTTGTAATGTCTTTGCCTGGTTTTAGAATCATTGTAATGGTGGCCTCATGAAAGGAATTAGAGAGCCTTCCCTCTTCTTGAATTTTTTGGAATACTTTTAGAAGAATAGGGGTAATTCTTCTTTGAATGTTTGGTAAAATTAATCTATGAAGCCATCTGGTCCAAGACTTTTGTTTTGGGGGAAGTTTTTGATTACTATTTGATTTTGTTGGTGGTAATCTGTCTGTTCAGATTTTCTGTTTCTTTTTGACTTAGTCATGGGACATTGTATGTTTCTAAGAATGTATCCATTTCTTCCAGATTGTCCAATTTTTTGGCGTATAAATGCTCATAGTATTTTCTTATGATCCTTTGTATTTCTGTGAAGTCTATAGGTACTCTATTCTCTCTTTTCTGGTTTTATTTATTTGAATCCTCTCTCTTTTTTCCTTGATAAGTTTGGTTATGGGTTTATCAATTTTGTTTATTCTTTCAAAGAACCAGCTCTTGGTTTTATTTATCTTTTGTATTGTTTTTCTAGACTCTATTTTGTTTACTTCTGCTCTGATCTTTATTATTTTCTTCCTTCTACTCACTTCTAGTTCTTTTAAGTGTAAGTTTAAATTGTTTATTTGAGATTTTTCTTGTTTCTTGAGGTAAGCCTGTATTACTATGAAATTCCCTCTTAGGACTGCTTTAATAGTGTCCCATAGATTTTGAGTCATTGTGTTTTCATTTTCATTTGTCTCTAGGTATCTTTTGATTTCTTCCTTGATCTCATTGTTAACCCATTTATTGTTTAGTAGCATGTAATAGCCTCCATGTGTTTGTATATTTTTCAGTTTTTTCTTGTAGTTGATTTCTAGTTTCGTACCGTTGTGGTCGGAGAAGACACTTGATATGCTTTCAGTCTTTTTAAATTTATAGAGACTTGTTTTGTGTCCTAACATGGTCTATCCTGGAAAATGTTCCAGGTGCACTTGAGAAGAATGTATATTCTGCTGCTTTAGGGTGAAACACTCTGAAAATATCAATTAATCTATCTGGTCTAGTGATTGTGTTTTAAGGCTTCTGTTACCCTGTTGATTTTCTGTCTGGAAGATCTGTCCATTGGTGTCAATGGGGTGTTAAAATCCTCTGCTATGAGTGTATTACAGTTGATCTCTCCTTTTATGTCAATCAATAATTGCTTTATATATGTAGGTGCTCCTATGTTGGTGTGTATATGTTTACTAGGGTTATGTCCTCTTGATGTATTGATCCCTTTATCATTATGTAATGCCCTTCTTTGTCTCTTATTATAACCTTTGCTTTAAACTCTATTTTGTCTGATATAAGTGTTGCTACCCTGGCTTTTTCCTCATTCCATTTGCATGAAATATCTTTTTTCATCCTTTTACTTTCAGTCTCTTAGTGTCATCTGATCTGAAATGGATCTTTTGTATACAAAAGACCCAAGTATATGCATGGGTCTTGTTTTCTTATCCATTTGGCTACCCTATGTCTTTTGATTGGAGTATTTAATCCACTTACATTTGAAGTGATTATTGATAGTTACTGACATTTTATTATTCATATTTATTCATCTCTCTCTCTCTCTCTCTCTCTTTCTCTCTCATAGGAATCCCTTTAACATTTCTTGTAATACTGGCTCATTGGTGATGAATTTCTTAAGCTTTGACCTGTCTGTCTTCATTTCAGTTATTGTATTCTTCATTTCTGTCTGGTTCTTTTTTATGGTTTCCATGTCCTTTTTTATGCTTACTATTGCTCTGCCAAGGTTCTCATTGATCTGATCCATTCTCTCCCTAAGTTCATTGAGAACCTTTAAAACCATTATTTCAAAATCTGTCTTTGGTAGGTTGCTTGCCTACTAATACCAATAAAGGCTTAGCTACAACAGAATATTACACACAACCCACACAAAGATCATGTCTAGAGCCCCCAGCATAGTTGATTAGGGAGAATGTGCCATTAGGCCACACAGGACACCTTCCACATAAGGCCATCTGGTCAGGGCTGAGAGATGAAACTAATCTTTCTAACACATAGAAATGAACACAGAGAGGCCAATAAAATGAGAACAACAGAAGAAAACTCCAGAAAATAAGCTAAATGAAATGAAATGAGGATAGTTTAGGACACCTCTGGGCCAA
>NW_011888948.1:975490-985091 GCF_000151845.1 Pteropus vampyrus
CAGAGAGGCCAATAAAATGAGAACAACAGAAGAAAACTCCAGAAAATAAGCTAAATGAAATGAAATGAGGATAGTTTAGGACACCTCTGGGCCAATATCATGAATAACAATATCTGCATCACAGGGGTACCAGAAGGAGAAGAGACAGCAAGGGATTGAGAACCTATTTCAATAAATGATGACAGAAAACTTCCCTAACCTGGCAAAAGAATTAGACTTACAAGTCCAGGAAGCACAAAGTCCCAAACAAAAGAAATTCAAGCAGACACACATCAAGACACATTCATAATTAAAATGCCAAAAGTCAAAGACAAAGAGAATCTTAAAAGCAGAAGAGAAAGATGGCTAGTTACTTATAAGGGTACCTGCATGAGAATGTCTGCTGATTTTTCAACAGAAACTTTTTAGGCCAGAAGGTATTGGCAAGAAATATTCAAAGTTATGGAAAAAAAAAAAAAAACAATGACCAGAATCTACAGCTGTGAATATTCTACCCAGAGGTCTCCTAAACTATCCTCATTTTTTAAAAACTTTTTTTTTTTGCTGTTCCAATTTGGTGTTTTCTGCTCCCTCATCTTCCAGTTCACTGATTCAGTCTTCTCCTTTGTCCAATCTACTATTCAATCCTTCTAGTATATTCTTCATTTCAGTTATTGTATTCTTTATTTCTGTCTGGTTCTTTTTTATGGTTTCCATATCTCTTTTTATGCTTACTATCGCTCTGCTGAGGTTCTCATTGATCTCATCCATTCTCTCCCTAAGTTCATTGAGAACCCTTAAAACCATTATTTTGAAATCTGTCTTTGGTAGGTTGCTTGCCTTCATTTCATTTAGCCTATTTTCTGGAGTTTTCTCCTATTGTTTCATTTGTGAAATGTTTCTTTGTTTTCTCATTTTATTGGCCTCTCTGTGTTCATTTCTATGTATTAGAAAGATTAGTTTAGTCTCTCAGCCCTGACCAGATGGCCTTATGTGGAAGGTGTCCTGTGTGGCCCAGTGGCACACTCTCCCTAATCAGCTGTGCCAGGGGCTCTAGACATGATCTTTGTGTGGGTGGTGTGTAATATTCTGTTGTAGCTAAGCCTTTATTGTTGTTAGTACATCAGTGGATAGGATCAACTCTTGGCCAACTGACTACGTTAACTGGCTGCACCTACATGGTATGAGTTGCTGTGTGGGGACTGACCTCACTGAGTGGGATTAGCCCTAACAGGCTTGTGTACTTGTTGAGATCAACCTTTGTGTGTACCGCTTATTGAACTAGTCAGTAGTTGCTCTGTTGTGGTCTAGTGCCAACCTCCAGGTGTGTTGGTTTTGTGGCCCCAATAGGCCAAAGTCAGCCACTGCCTTTGATCGCTCAGGGCTACCTGGTGAGAGCTACAAAGTGATACGCAGATGGTTGCTGCCTATGCTGGATCTATAGGTAAGTTAAAGAGATAGTGCTGTAGGCTGTAGTCCAGTTACCCCCAGGACTGGGCCTGGGGCAGTTTAGAGGAAGGGCCAGTGCTCCTCAAGGCCTGAGGCTGCCTGTCAATTGTCTGTAAGACTCTGCAACTGAAAGATTGTCTGGGTGATATATGTGTTCAGTGTCACCTGGATATATTAAGCAGATTTCCCCTTGCCCCTGCAGTGCCAGTTTACATGCCAGCGCCATCTCTGTGGTTTCCTGTATAAGTCTCAGATTGTAGCAAGGCCAGCTACTGCCCACCTTGGGCCTGCAAATACCTAAGATATGTTCAAGAATTATTGAAGCTTGTGGGCATGGGTTTGTGGCCCGCCACTGAAAACTTTGTGGCCTGCCACCGAAAACTTCTCCCAGATGCACAGGCTTTGTGTGGGCCGCAGAAACTGAGTGCTGTCATTTGTTGTCAAATTTGTGTCCCAGGGAAAGCACAGGATGGGACTGGGTTGCCTGGGAACAAGCTCACTACAAGTAATTTGTGGGTTAAGTGGGCAGGCATCTCAATGAGGCACAGGGCCAGACCTATATAGCACCAGATTTGCTGCCAGCTCTGGGACCACAGGTTTCCATAAAAGTTACATATCACTGCAAGACCTACTACTATCTGGGATGGACCCACAAATCCCTGTGATCTGCCCAAGCAATATTGTATCTCATACTGGCAGCAGTGGTCTGCCCATCATTGTTTTACCTAAAATTTGCTCACTGAACTAGCTGATGTCTGTTACCTGAGCAGAATGAGCCACCCTGGGTAGGGGCAGGGCAGAGCCAGCTGCCTATTAATGGGCCACAGGCACTTTGTGGATTGGATGAGGCAGGATCTCAGGAAGACAAGGGCCATCAGCCAATACAGCCTCAGTTTTGCTGTAATTTCTGTGTCCGCACATTCCTGCTGTAGTCACAGATCACAGTGAGATCAGCTGTCATCTGGGGCAGTCCCACAGACCTCTGCAATCCCCCTAAGCGATATTGCAGCTCGTGCAGCAGCAGTGGTCTGCTTGCTGCTGATTTCCCCGAAAGGCATTCTCTGCACTAGACAAAGTTTGTTGCCTGTGCAGAATGCTGGGCCCGAAAGGGGCAGGGTGGGGGCAGTTGCCTGTCAATAGGCAATCACAGCACAATTTGTGGGTTAGGTGGAGTGGGGTCTCAGGGAGACACGGTCTGTCAGGCCAATACAGCCTCAGTCTTGCCACAACTTCTGTGTCCACTCGCGCATTCCTACAAGCCACAGATCACAGCAAGACCAGCTGCTGTCTGGGACTGGCCCTAAGATCCCCATGATCTGCCCAAGCTCATGTTGGCAGCAGTGATCTTCCTGAAATTGTCCCCAACATGCACTCACAGGGCTGGCTGAGGTGGACTGCCTATGCCGAAAGTTCCACCCAGGAAGGGTCAGGGCGGAGCAGCCACCCCAGGCAGTCTGTGGGTCGGGTAGGGTGGGTGGATCTCTTCAGGCCAGTGCTGCTTCAGAATTGGCCGTGCAGGGGTAGGGATCTGTACAGGCAAGCTGGCGTTGATCTGTAAATCCCTGTAGGGCTCCCCCTCACCCCTTCTAAAGCACAATGGCGGCTTCCTGTCCAGCCCTTGTTCTGGCGCCAGGTAATGCAGCCTTTCCCCGTGTGAATATTGCCTGAGCCTCATCCCACCACTGGTGCCCTGAGTGTCCGCAGGAGAGAGAAACTGTGTGTGGGCCCTTTAAAGGAGCATCTGAGATTTCAGTCTCCTTCTGTCTCACCAGGATGGCCAGAATCTCCTCTGATTTTTACAGTCAGATTTTTTGGGAATTCCTCTTCTCTGGGCTAGGGAGACACCAAATGGGGCTAGGACCCCTGTCTCCTCCGGGGGACCTCTGCAGCTTCACTGTGCCTCTCAGTGCTCCATCACCTCCCGTGGGCATGGGTCTAGCCCAGTTCAGGACTTTGCCCCTTTTACCAGTTTTGATGCAACTCCTTCTTTATGTTATCCTACATACGTGTTACAATCAGCAAGACTTCAGGTGATTCTCCATGCTGATTATTTTATAATTTGGTTGTAATTTCAATGTGGACCTGAGAGGCAGGAAACCCTGCTTTTACCTAGCCCGCCATCTTGACCCGCCTCCTCTCTGTCCATTTTTTAACTGGGTTGTTTGGGTTTTTCTGATGTTTGGTTGAGTAAGAGTTCTTTATATATTTTGAATATTAACCCCTTATCAGATATATCATTTGCAATATCTTCTCCCATTCAGTAGACTGTCTTTTTGTTTCGTCGATGTTTTCTTTGTGCAAAAGCTTTTTAGTTTGAGGTGGTCCCATTTGTTTATTTATTTTTTGTTGCCATTGCCCAGGGAAATAGATTCAGAATGATATTTCTAAGACTGATGTCAAAGAATTTGCTGCTTATGTTTTCTTCTAGGAGTTATTGAGTTTTTTAAAAAATTAAAAACAGAAATACCATAATAACCAGCAATTCCACTTCTGGATATTTATCCAAAGAAAAAGAAAACACTAATTTGAAAAGATCTATATACTCCTATGTTTATTATTTACAATAGCCAAGATATGGAAGCAACCTAGGTGTCCATCAATAGATAAATGGATGAAGAATATTTGGTATTTTTATTCATACAATGAAATATTACTCAGCAGCAAAAAGAATATAATCTTGCCATTTGTGGAAACATAGATGAACCTAGAAGATATTATGCTAAGTGAAATAAATTAGAGAAAGACAAATACTGTATGATCTCATTTATATGTGGAATCTAAAAAAGCAAAACAAAGGAACAGACAAAACAAAACAGAACAGATCATAGCTACAGAGAACATACTAATGGTTGCCAGAGGGATGGGGGTGGGGGAGTGGTTGAAAAAGGGAAATAAGAGGTATAGACTTTCATTTATTAAAAAAAAAACAAGTCATGGGAATGTAATGTACAACACAGGGAATATAGTCAATAATATTGCAGTAACTTTGTGTAGTGACAGGTGGTTACTAGACTTATGTGGTGATTGCATCATAAGGTATATAAATGTTAAATCACTATATATAATATAATATAATATAATATAGTAAGTCAACTATAATTTTAAAAAACTACAATGAAATGACAATTCACACTCACTAGGATGGCTATAATTAACAAAAACAAAATAAGTGTTGGTGAGGATGTGGAATAATTGGAACCCTTATGCACTGTTGGTAGAAATGTAAAATGATACAGCTCCTATGGAAAAGAGTATAGAGGTTCCTCAAAAAGTTAAGAATAGAATTACTTATGACCCAGCAATTCCACTTCTGGGTATATTTCCAAAAGGATTGAAAGTAGAGTTTTAAAGAGATATTATTTGTACACGCTTGTTCATGACAGCGTGATTCACCGTAGCTAAAATGTGGAATTAACCCAAAAGTCCATTGGATAAATGACTGTATGAGCAAAATGTTGTGTGCGTGTGTGTATGTGTGTGTGTGTATGTATGTGTGTGTGTGTATATGCACACACTTTGCAATATTATTCAGGCTTTAAAAGGCAGAAATTTTATAATATGCTATAACATGGATGAACCTTGAAGACATTATGCTAAGTGAAGTAACCAATCAGAAAGGACAAATACCAGATGATTCCACTAATATGAGCTACTTAGAGATTCAAAATCATTGAGACAGAAAGTAGAATGGTGGATGTCAGGAACTAGGAGGAGAGGAGAATGGGGAGTTATTGTTTAATAGATACAGTTTCATTTTTGCAAGATGTAAACAGTTCTGGAGAGGGATGGTGGCAATGGTTGTACAACAATATAAATGTACTTAACACTACTGAACTGTACACTTAAAAATGGTTAAGACGGTAAACTTTATGTTGAGTATAATTTTACCACAATAACAAAAAAGAAAGGAAAAAAATGAAATGGAAAGAATAGGGGTAAAAAAAAGATTCAACAATGGTATTAACTCTAATTGAATCAAAGCATTTGAAGAGGACTATTTTAGATTTTTAAAGATTCCAAATCCAGCCTTGTCCCCCAATCCTAAATGGTGACACCGAGGGACTGCCCTCTCCGGACACTGAAGAGAGAAAGCGTGGTGCCTGGGACAGAAGGGCATGAGAAGGGGAGGGTGCCAGCTGTCAGCCCAGGGCCGGTGAGGCATAAACAGTGTTTGTCTTTAATTCCAGTTAATGACCTACATTTAAAAGTCAGGTGTTTCACAAACAAAATCAAATTTCTGACTCTTAAAAAATTGGGAGCTCTTTCAGCCTTGAGTCTGCAATTTCACATGACACTGGTAGAAGCTGGCCAGTGGTCCCTTAAACTGGGCACATTGGGCATGTGTTGTCCTCTAGGACATAATCTTTTTTTTTTTTTTTTTACAATCTTTACTTTATGGCTGTCTCACTCATTCCTGTCCTGCTGGCTCCGGTAGGCACTGAGTTAAAGAGGTCAGAGGATGTGTCCAAACACCAGGGATGGTCCCAAGAACAGATCAAAGGACCCAGCACTTCTCTTACTCTCCTCTCCTCTCCTCTCTTCTCCTCTCCACCTATCCCTTCCCCATCCCTCCCTCCCACACACACACTTATACCCTAAACTCCACCCACAATGAATATCCTTTTAGTTCCTCTCTCTTTGTCTTATCTCAGCCTTTGTTCAAGCTGTTTTCTTCCTGAAACGCCCTCCTCCACCCTCTCCCATTCACTAGGCCAATTCTTCTACATCCTCATGATGTCACCTCCTTTAGGGAGCCTCCTGGGCCTCCGGGAACTGGATTCAATGATCTAATGGATGTAAGAGGGAACCGAAATAACAGTGACTTTAAAAAGAGCAGATGTTATTTTCTTCATGGGAGGGTCCTGTCTGGTGGGGTGTTTCCCAGCACCCTGGCTCTTCTCTCGGACTGCTCCACTGTCCAAGGCTGGCTTACCCATTAGGTGCAGCAGGTGCAGTGCCTAGGTAGAAACAGTGATATTTTTAGGGGCTCATGTAAGTGTTTTAATTTTAATTTCATTCAGAATCAGAAAAATGAATATAATAATAGTGAATATATAAAACTAAACCCAGCCTGAATTATATTTGCCATTATTGTGCTGGTTGGAAAATTACTGCTTGGCTATCACCCATGAGAACATAGGCTATCGCCCATGGGAACATAGGCTATCGCCCATGGGAACATAGGCTATCACCCATGGGAACATAACATTCTAACAATAAGCTTTCTGCTTCTGTACCCCTGCTTGCACAACCGACCTGTGGGTTGACAGGTGGTGAACAGGAGAAAAATAGACCTTTGCGTTTAAGACAGAATGAGGAATGGGATTTAGGGCTTAAAAACCCTGTACCTCTACATTTCGGGGCTGCTTAATTTGGGGTCTGCGTACCCCTGGCAGACCTAGCTGGCTGAATAAAGAGCATGTTTCCTATAACTCACTGAGTTCTGGTGGTCCGTGTGTCTTTCCGGGGCTGGTGGCTACAACATTCTAACATTTCATTTTTAAAACTTGGCTCCCTTGTACATTTTAAGCACTCATTCAGTCTCTGATGGCTTGAGAACCATCAGTCTACATTTTCTGCCCTTTCTTTGTACCATACTTCTTCTTTACCTGATTTCTTTGGGGTTTTTTTAGGTTTTATTTTATTTATTTTATTATTTTTAATTTTTAATTACAGTTGACATTCAAAATTATATTAGTTTCAGATGTACAGCATACTGGTTAGACATTTATATAATTTATGAAATGATTCCCTCTGATTAGTTTAGTACCCACCTGGCACAGTAGTTATTACAATACTATTGATTATATTCCCTATGCTGTAATTTACATTCCTGTGACTATTTTGTAACTTCCAGTTTGTACTTCTTAATCCTTTCCTTTTTTTCACCCAGCCCTCCAACCCCTACTACCAACATGCGACCACCAGTTTGTTCTCTATACCTATGAGTTTGTTTCTGTTTTGTTCATTTGTTTTCTTGGATTCTACATATAAGTGAGATCATATGGTATTTGTCTTTCTCTGTCTGACTTATTTTACTTGGCATAATACCCTTTAAGTCCATCCATGTTGTCACAAATGGTAAGATTTCATTCATTTTATGGCTGAATAATAATCCATTGTGTTACTGGAGAGTGGGGTCCTCTCCCGGCACGTTGTCCAGGTTCTTGATGTCTCAAACAAAGAATTGAGCAAGACATCAAAATAAAGTAGAAAAGAAAAGTTTTATTAGAAAGGAAAGTACACGTCCAGACGTGGAAGTGGGCCTGAGCAAGAGAATAGTGTCTCAAAAGGCCTGGTTACAAAGACTTCAAGGTTTTTATCCCATTTTTGCTGTGGGTGGTCACTTTTGCTAGAGGAGTGGGCTTCCTTGATTGACAGGACTCAGTGATTCATCATTTTGCTTCTGCGCATGTTTATTCCTAAAATTCAGTCTGTTATAATGATGTTAATAAACTTCCGGACATGTGCA
The DNA here is from genome assembly GCF_000151845.1 of Pteropus vampyrus. Classification (NCBI taxonomy): domain Eukaryota; kingdom Metazoa; phylum Chordata; class Mammalia; order Chiroptera; family Pteropodidae; genus Pteropus; species Pteropus vampyrus. Next base: position 983,391 of record NW_011888948.1, read on the forward strand.
TCATATTATAATGATGATATAATGAGACTCAAGTGAGTTGAAGGTTATCGAGGTCTTCATTGCACAGGTGCGAGTAACTGACTTAAAGTGGTACATAAATCTCTGCCTATTGGTTTCTTTGTGTGAGTTAAAAAATGCCTTCTGACTTGCTTAATTGTGGGTGGGTTAGGGCGGACCCCTTCTAAGATAAGATGACCTCAGAATCTTTGTAGGCAGAACTGAAACCCCCTAACTAAATTCCCTGCCTACCTCTTTTCTAAGAGCAATGAACCCCCTTATTATTAATATGGATGTGGAGGGACAGGAGATCTCTTCTTCCGTATCTGCTTCTTGCTGAGAATGGCCATAGTCCCTGCCTACTGGGATTTCATGGAACTCTTTTCCTTCCTTCCTCAGTCAGGATGGGGTCTTGGGTTTCCTGCTGAAGTGCCACCTCAGTCCCTAGACAAGGAAAAGAAAATACAAACTCATTATTTAAATCATATATCTATGAATTTCTATTATTGATTTGCCTATTAAGTGAGTAAAGAGAAACAAGCTTGGTTAATATATTCTTAAAGAGTAAAAAGGAAGACTTTTGGCTTAAAGTCCCCCCCCCCCCCGCCCCCACCCCCCAGACTCTAAGGGCCCTGCCTGGCTTAACACCATTTCTGCTTAACAATGGGCTGATGACCTTTATCAATAGCCAGAAGATCTGAGTCGCCAGGGAAATTATGAAGATTTGAGGGGGAGAATCTTTTTCTCAAAGAAAAGAGGGAAGAAAACTAGGTTTACTAAAAAGATTAACTCTGCAAGAGATGTCCCATTTCATTTCCTGCTAAAAGATTAAGAATTTTACAACTGATATCCCGTCTCAATTGTATGCATGTACCACATCTTCTTTATGCATTTGTCCATTGAATGACACATAGGTTGCTTCCATATCTTGGCTATTGTAAATAATGCTGCAATAGAGGTGCATTAGTGTTTAGGATCTCCTCAGATAAATACCCAGAAGTAGGATTACTGGGTGATATAGTAGTTCTATTTTTAATTTTTTTAGGCATCTCCATACTGTTTTCCATAGTGGCTGCACCAATTTACAAACCCACCAATAGTGCACAAGGGTTCCCTTTTCTCCACATCCTTGCCAGTATTTGTTATTTGTCAATTTATTGATGAGAGCCATTCTGACAGCTGCGAGGTGATAGCTCATTGTGATTTTAATTTGCATTTCTCTCATGATTAGTGATACTGAGCATCTTTGCACATCTATTGGCAATTTGAGCATCCTCCTTAGATAAATGTCTATTTAGGTCCTCTGCCCATTTTTTTAAAATATAATAAGCCACCCCAAAACGTAGTGGGTTGCAACAACAATAATTTATTTGTTCACACTTCTGCAATTAAAGCTGGGCTCAGCTGGGGCATTCTTCTAATGGCTTCCCTGTGGAGATTCATGCAGCTGCAGTGGTTTAGTGGCTTGAATGGGACAGGCGGGTCTAGGGTAGCCTTATACACACCTGGGATCTCAGTGCTCATGTCATCAGGGCTCTCCATATTATCTCTCATGACTTATTAGGCTGCCTCTGGTTTCCTTAAGTAGCAATGGCAGCATTTCAAGAGAGTGAAGGGGGAAACTATAAGACTCCTTGAGGTGTGGGCTTCAGAACCCACACAGCTTCACTTCTATCTTATTCTATTGGTCTAAACAAAACACAG
>NW_011888948.1:985406-994314 GCF_000151845.1 Pteropus vampyrus
ATATTAATGTGTGGTATAATGACTTTTTATTGATTTATAACTTTAGAATTATAAAAGTGGTATTAATACAACTATAATGGTGTTCTGGGATTTTTGTGTGTGTGTGCGTAGGTATTATTAATGGGTGTTTGAACCTGAATAAAAACAGAGGTAGTAATCTTCAAAGTTTACATTCTAATGTGTCTAACTGGCTCCTTAAAAAAGCAACTTTAAAAAAATTTAAAATGTTTCATGATTAAAGGATAGGAAAACTCTTTTGGGAAATTATGTATTTAATTTATTGCAAATGGACTATCGAAATGTTTATCCTCATCACAGTTTCTGAGAGTTTAGAGTAACAGAGAGAAGCTAACTGGGGCTGGATCCCTGACCTCCACAACGATCCTAAATGTACCTTCATGACAAGCCACATCAGCTGCAGACCGCAATGGCTGCCTGTCTGTAAGTGACCCACAAATCCTGAACACCAGGAAGTTGGCCAGGTGCAGCCTCTGTCCAGCTACAGGGCTCCTTCCAATGTCACTTTTAATTGTAGAGTCGCTTTAACAATTGAGACTATGGGTATGTACATAAGTGATATTATCAACAGCAAAAAGACTTAGAAAAGGGATTCAAAACTACTTTACAAAAAAATAGATAATTTACAAAACAACAAGGTCTAAGGAGACTATGAGCTCTTCCAAGGGCAGAAATCTTTAAGGAACCTGAGGGCAACATTGAATAGTAGCAGTCATAAGGGTTAAGAGCCCTGACTTTGTAGTAGGCAGCCTGGCCCCCATTGTTGTGTGATTTTAGACAGGGTTACCTAACCTCCTTGAACTTTCATGTCTTCATAATGTTGTTTTGAGAGTTAAATGAGATAATGTGTACAGAGTATTTAGAAGCAAGTTTGGCACATTTAAGCATGAGATATAATAGCTATTGTTGGGAAACACATATCAGTCATATTTATGTTCCCAGATCCTACCAAACTGCTCAGTGCAGTACAGTGCATATGATCAAATAATGTTTGTTCAGTTAACACTAATGAACTGATTAAATGTGATAGTGCTAAAGATGTGTATTTTCTCCTGACTGGCTGCATTCCTTTCTTGGAAAACCTCTTCCTGCCCCTCCCTTAACCCATGGGGTCCTACTGCTGTCTATTTGGTAAATACTGATTCTCCAAGAGTGTACACTAGCCTCAGACATAGCCAGTCAAAGGGTATTGGGCTTTGAAGCTGTGAAGTCCTGTAGAGTAGACCAGAGATTGTTAAATTACAATTCTCAGGTCAAATCCAGCCCGCTACCTGATTTTGTAAATATAATATTAATAGAACATGACCACACTCATTCACTTAGGTATTGCCCATGGCTGCTTATGGACTACAAAGGTAGAGTTGAGTCGAATAGTCGCAACGAAAAGCATAGGGCCTGCAAATCCTAAGATATTTACTACCTGGCTCTTTATAGAAAAATTTGGTCAAATCCTGGTGTAGACCAACATCTGGCAACCATTTTTGGTCATGTGTATATTAAAAACGAAGCAGAAAAGACCGATCTGCAGAGAGAAGTGGGAAAAACATACAGACAACAGAGCATTTGTTCACAGAAAGCAAGAGAGCAGAAGAAAGAGTGGCAGAGGCTACAGAGGCTTGACGAGGGCTGCAGGAGGCACTTTCAAGGAGGAAAGCTCTTGCGGTAGGCAAGGAGTCTGGCTGTGTGTGGGAAGTCTCAGTCTTTCCCCATTGGACTCCTGAGTGTCGTCAGGAGATGGCGGCTGGCTTTTCCTGGAACAAGTGATCCAAGAGAAAGTAAGGTGGAAGCCGCAGTGTCTTTTATGACCGAAGTTCAGAAGCCACACATCATTGTTTCCACGATCCTATTGGCTACACACAGGTCAAGCCCCACACACATCAGGGCAAGAGTACAGGGAACGGAGAATCTCTGGAAGCCATCAGGAGACCTTCCGGCGCCTGTGAGGCCCTTCTGAACTTCCGCCATGGGTTTCAGCAAGATCCTTCTTGCTCTTATAAGGACCATGTCCCTCTTTTTTCACTGAAGATAAGTGTTTTCGTATCCTCGCAGCAAATGAACCCTGACTAAGAGGCAATGAAAAGAGAAAAAACACTATTATTTGTCCCATCTCCTTTCATCATATGTAGGGGTCTCTGAGGTCTGGCTCTTCCAGAACCTTTTTGGTAGCCTTGTGTCTCTTCCCAGTATGTGGCATTCCGCACTAGCTCCTCGTCATCTATGCAACAAGAGTGACTGTCAGGTCCTAGGGATATGGCCGAAAACAAATAGAATAAGACCCCGGTCCCTGGAGCTGACATTCCAGTGTGGAGAGACAGGCACATGACCAGGCGGTGATGTGTTAAAAAGATAATTAAAGACAAAAAATGTGCATATGTAGGTGCTATTTTATAAAGGGCAGTCAGAGAAGGCCTCTGTGCTGAAGTGACATTTGAGCAAAGAGCTAAATGAAGAACGGAAGTGAGCCAGGAGAATGTCGGAAGAAAGAGGGCACCGGAGTTTGTTGGGAAGCCGAGAAGTGGGCAGTAGGAGCAGGACGTGGGATTGAGGAGATCTTTTTAAGATGGGACTAGAGCATTCCCTGTAGCCATGGAGCAACTCATGATTCAGGGATTCAGAGAGAGGGAGGGATGAAATCCAGAAGTTAAAGAAAGGAAACAGCCTCCAGTAGAGCTTCTCCCATTGTAACAGTAGGGCAGATGGGAAGCGGCACAGATGGAAGCGGGTTGAAGACGTGATGGAAGACAGGGAGTTGGGTATGACTACTTCTGGATTCTCAATGGAGCTTGAGGCTGAGCGATGGACCGCAGGGGGATTCAGAAGGTATGAGGAGAAAGAAAAAGACGAGGAATGAATTTCTGGCAGTTCAGAAAACAAATCACAGGGCAGTGCTTGTGAACTTTTAAAGTGGAAATGAATCACCTGGGGACATTTGTTCAAGTACTGATTCTGATTTGTAGGTCTGGGTGGAGCCTGTGCTTCTGCATTTTCAACAAACTCCCTGGCAGTACCTGTGCTATTGGTCTAGGACCACCTCTTAAGTGGGAAGGGATGTAGGCTTTGTGGGCAGTGTATAGGACCTTTGAGGTTTGCGGCCAGCAGTTAAAGTGAAGACATTTGCCCTGGCTGGTGTTCTCTCCTGCTTGGGTACAGGGATGGAGTAGAGAAGAGTCGGGTTTAATTGAGGCTGAAGAGAGAGCCAATGAGTTAGTGATAGTTATAAGGAAGTATTTTTAATGATGTGACATTTAATGATGTGACATGAAGGGTTTTAGGCAAGTGTTATAGACTGAATGTTTGTCTCCTCCCCAAATTCGTATGTTAAAATCTACCCCCAATGTGATAGTATTTGGAGGTGGGAGCTTTGGTATGTGCTCAGCTCAAGGGTGGAGCCCTGTTAACGGGATTAATACCCTTCTAAAGGAGCCCCCAGAGCACTCCCTTGCCCCTTCCACCATGTGAGGACACAGGGAAAAGACAGCCATCCGTGAACCATGAAATAGGTCCCAACCAGACCCTGATCTCAGACACATGATGCTGGCACCTTGATCTTGGACTTCCCAGCCTTGAAAACTGTGAGAAATAAGTTTTTGTTGTTTATGAGCCACCCAATCTGTGGTGTTTTGTTATAGAATCCTGAACCGAGAGGGCAAGGGAGTTACATGATCCAACTGAGATTTTGGATCTCAGAGAGTGGGTTGGAGGGAGGTGCAGGGTATTATCAGGCTATTATAGTTATTTAGACCAGATGATGCCAAAGTGTGGACCCAGGACCAGCAGCATCGGCATCACTGAGAACTTGTTAGAAATGCACATTTCAGGCCCTGTTGCAGACGTACTGAATCAAAAACTCTGGGGGTTAAATCCTGAAATCTGAGTTCAACAAGCTCTCTCAATGATTGATGCGAGTTAAAGTCAGACAGGAGAAGATGGTGATTTGGATTAGGGTAGTGGAGAGGGAGTGATTGAAGCTCTATCTCGTGGAGGAAGGTCTAGGACAGAGTAACAGGATGTGTAGGTGAGGTAGTGGGAGGTGCCAGTTTTCTGGGAGAAGGAAAAGGACCTATGGGAGTATTGTGTGCCGGAATGGGAAGAATAGAGGAGGAGCCAACGTTTAGGTCAAGATAAGGAGTTCGGTTCTGTCCATGGAACTGAGCAGATATATTCTGGAGAACTTGGCTGGAAAGTAAAGTTGTGGGTAAGAACCACATTCCGCACTAGTTCCCAGAGTGAGATTGGAGATGCGTTCCTGCGGGAAAGCTGCACTGGCCACTGTGGGACCTGGTGTGACAATGTCATCCCACGGCTCTCTGCTGGTTAGGAGAGCAAAGGTTTCCAGGGGGGTCTCAGAAGCAGGCAGGCCTGCTATGTCCTCTAACCTATAGAACAAATGCACAAGGGTGGGGGCAGAGATGCTGTCTACAAGCTGGGGTCTCTTTTCCAGGGGTCTCAATACAGTTTGTCTTGCACATGAACAGCATTATGCCTTGTGAACTTTGGAGTGGCAAGGAGAGAGGCTGCTGCAGTTGATGACACCAACTTGTGACATGAGAGACTAGAAAGAGCCAGAAAGAAGCCCATGCTCCTTGTTTTACAAGCACAGAAACCAGGGGCCCTGTCCACAGGCTCAGGAGTGGTTAGCACAACAGAAAGGACCAGAATCCCAGGCTCCCTGTTGTTCCTCTAATCGCTCCTCTCTTAAAAAGAACTGGCACAAAACCAAACAGCAAAAACTCCGGAAAGAATTGGTATCTTTTGCATGAGCATGGCCTTCATTAAAAAGTGTTTTCTGTATATGCTCTTGGTGTCAGTTCTCCCATGAGCTCTTTCTGACTTTTCCCTAAAACTGTAATGGCAAATGCTGATCATTTATCCTTATTTAATCTCACTATGAACAAATTTGCTGATATTGGATACTATATTCAAGTACAGAATCATTATCATCATCCGATTTAACAGGTTATTTTTTTAATGGAAAATCATCAAAGCTTTTATGGCTATTAATTGTTACATGCAACTTAAAAATCTAATTTTGGAAGTAATCTGGCTGATGAATTTTTCTTTTAATTAGTAAATAGCCACCATACACCAGTGTTACTATCCATATCTAAATAAGGTGTTTAACATGCTGATATTTTACTTAAGAGTTGAAATACAGACTTTACAATATATGTGAAACATTATCAAATATTGTGATAATGCCATTATGATAACAGCTCATGTATGGCATTAAAAAAATATTGGCTGGTCATAGTACATCTTTATGAATTGGATTTTAAATTTTCTAGAGGTTAACATAACAAATTTATCATCTTGACATGGTGTATCACAATCTTCCTTCACAGAGTTCACGGCCCTTTCTTGTTGCCTTTCTGTAAACAATCCCGAAGTTCTGAGTGTTCTTTTAGGAGTCTGTCGTATCCTTTTGTATAGCTCTGTGATTGCATCTTTTTTGCCATCGTGTCATTTTGTGCCTTAGAAAGGGCATCTGAAGTCTTCTTTAATTTAATTTTCATTTTTTTCTGGTCTTCTTCCAGTTTTTTATTTTCTGCTTCCAAAATGTGCTCCTATTCCTTGTTATAGCTTTCCAAGAGCCATTTTAGCTTTTCATTCTCTTTCATGAGTTGTTTGGCAGCCTCGTTAGTATTTTCTGCTTGAGTTTTAAGTACACCCTTGTTTGACAGTTTTTGTCAGCTGAGTAATAAGGGTAACCAGACATCTCAACACCAGCCAAAAATAAATAAATAAATTTCGAAAATGCAGAAATATAAAGATTTCTTTGAGACTGAAAAAGTTTCATCTGTGCATGTTCATGGGCACCAGCTCATTTCAGTGGCGGGAGGAGAGAAATATTTCCTTGCTTCTCTCACAGCATCTAGAAACAGGATAATCAGTAGGACTGTCATAGTAAGGAAAGCCTTGTTCCAGAAAGTTGCAATTTTACCCCAGACATTAAATTAAAAAATCTTCTGCCATCTCTGAGGAGGAATAAAGGTAGACAGAAGATTAGAAAGAGTCATATTCCAGCATAAAGAAAGATCGCAGCTACCGCCTGTTGGAATGTCATTTGTTCTCTTCACACCCAGCCTGCGACTGGCCTGGCTTCTGCCCTGTTCTGTGGCCACCAACTAGGCTTGCATTTTAGAACTGGAAATGACCTATGGCTCTTCTTGTTTTTCCCAACTAATGTTATTTTCCCTTTGCTTTGAATTCTTTACTAAACAGTCATTCTTATTGTATATAATATATATTTTGAAGTTTCTGCTAATAAATAACTGCATATAGATTTTCATCACTCTGGTACTCCTCAAATTAGAAGAGCTTGTGTCTGAAAGTCTTGTTTATACATTGCTCACTGGGAACTAATAAACGCAATGTTTTCATACAAGCAACATTCTAAAGGGTAATTAGGTTCCTAGCCAGCTCATAAGCACCGGTCTAATAGTGAAACAGGAGTATTCATTCTAATATGGAGCCATCATTTATAATTTTGTTTCTTTGAAATGTGACTAGAATACCAGTGGGGTTCATGAACGACAAGTTTTCTCCTGATCCATACATAAATGAGTTCCCCAGATGCCCACTTGCACTTGTTATTTCTCTTGTTCCCCTACATTGGCTCCTGCTATGAGGGTGAAGCTGAGACCATGTTAAGGAAGGAAGGAAGGCTTTGGAGCCCTGACAGTGGAATGGGGGGAGTAGGGGAAAGAAAAAAAACTGGGTGACTTAAACAGAAATTTATTGTCTCACAATTCTGGAGGCTAGAAGTCTGAAATAAGGTGTTTGTGGGATTGGTTTCTCCTAAGGAATGTGAGGAAAGAATTTAGTTCAGGCCTTTTGTTTTAGTTTTTATCTTATTTATATTTATTTATTTGTTTGTTTGTTTGTTTATTTTGCAAGAGAAAAGAAAAGCTTTATTAGAAAGGAAAGTACACTTCCAGTCGTGGAAGCGGGCCTGAGCAAGAGAAGTGTGACCCAAAAGGCCTCTTCCTAGCTTTTAGATGGCTGTCTTCATGTTGACACTGTATTTTCTCTGTGTGCATGTCTGTCTCCAAATATCTACTTTTTATTGGGACATCAGTCATATTAGATTAAGGCCCACTCTAATGATCTCGTTTTAACTTCATTTCCTCTGTATAGAGCCTATCGCAAAACAAAGTCATGTTCTGAAATACGGGGGGTTAGAATCTCAACCTATGACTTTTGGGGGACACGATTCAACCCATAATAACCCAGAATTCTGTATTCTAAGCCTGGTACTTGCTTGTATATTCAAGCAGTGATTCTCAACTTGGATTTACCTGATGAACTTTTAGAAAATATCGATGCCTGAAATTAAAACCACAATGAGATATCACCTCATGCCTGCCAAAATGGCTATCATCAATAAATCAAAAAATAAGTTTTGGAGAAGATATGGAAAAAGGTAATCTTTGTACACTGTTGGTGGAATTGCAAGTGAGTATGGCAACTATGGAAAACAGTTTGGAATTACCTCAAAAAATTAAAAATAGAACTAACTTTTGACTCAGCAATTGCACTTCTGAATATTTATCCAAAGAAAACAAAAGAAACTAGTTCACAAAGATCTATGCATCCCTATGTTCACAGCAGCAAATACATGGAAGCAACCTAAATGCCCATCAATAGACAATGGCTAAAGAAGTTATGGGAAGTTTGGAGAAATATAGCGAAGTGAGAGATGTCCCCAGATCTCTCCCCTTGAAATAACAATAAGCTAAACATCCAAAACTCAACTAAAAACACACAAACTGCACACCAGCATGTCTGAGCATGGTATCTGCACATAAGAGCTACCACAGGTTAGAACCTTGGGTGTTGGGTGGCGGGCCGGGAGAAACAAAGAAACTGCCTCTCACAAATGCTGGAGCTTCCTATAAAAGGATGAAGGAAGAGAGAAGGTGCAACGAGTTCCCAGAACAGCACAGCCTGGAAAAGCAGTGAGCTCCACACCGCCGACGGCAGGGCCCAGTCATCAGGGAAGAAAGCAGAGAAGCAGGGACAGCAAAGAAACAACAGTTGATTATTAGCAGCTGCAGTTGCAAACTGAGGCTTAGCCACAGCTCCCACCCACCAACCCAGAGAGCCACTCCCCCACTATCCTCCAAGACCGAACACCACGGAGCCCCAGGAGAATCTGAGCAAACACTACTGAAAATGTTGCTAACACTGACAATGACTGAGACTGAGGGTAGTAGTGTGATCAAACATCTATAAGGGGAAAAAAAGGCATAATTACGGCTTTATACAAAGCAAGGATCGAAGAGGCTTAGACACTATCTACTGCAAACCAAAAGAAAAGGGCCTTCTTTGCAACAGACTAAAGACAGACCTTTATATAATAAATCTTCTTTCTGGAAAAGCAGAATACACTTCCATTAATGCCCAGGCAGAGAAATAGTTCGTTAAACACCATGAACAACCAAGGTGACAAGCCATCTCAGAAATAAAGAGAAGAATCTCCAGAAAATAAGTTTACAGATATAAAAATACACGACTTAAATCTTAGTCTTAGTCTTTAGTCTGTTGCAAAACAGACCAAAACACACGACTTAGTCTTTAGTCTGTTGCAAAACAGACCAAAACACTATCATAGTTGGGGGCCTAAATACCCACTGTCAATACCCAAAAAGGCCTTCACCAAGACACACTGTATTAAGATGATCAAAAATCAACAACAAAGACAGAATTCTTGGGACAGCCAGGGAAAAGAAGACGGTAACTTATAAAGAAAAAACCATTAGATATTGTCAGACTTCTCAGCACAAACTTTACAAGCAAGAAAGAGTGGAATCAAATATTCAAACTATTAAGTGAAAGGAAATACCAGCCAAGAATAATGTATCCAACTAAGCTCTCCTTTAGATATGAA
>NW_011888948.1:994404-998761 GCF_000151845.1 Pteropus vampyrus
CAGAGAAGCAGGGACAGCAAAGAAACAACAGTTGATTATTAGCAGCTGCAGTTGCAAACTGAGGCTTAGCCACAGCTCCCACCCACCAACCCAGAGAGCCACTCCCCCACTATCCTCCAAGACCGAACACCACGGAGCCCCAGGAGAATCTGAGCAAACACTACTGAAAATGTTGCTAACACTGACAATGACTGAGACTGAGGGTAGTGAGTGTGATCAAACATCTATAAGGGGAAAAAAAGGCATAATTACGGCTTTATACAAAGCAAGGATCGAAGAGGCTTAGACACTATCTACTGCAAACCAAAAGAAAAGGGCCTTCTTTGCAACAGACTAAAGAGAGACCTTTATATAATAAATCTTCTTTCTGGAAAAGCAGAATACACTTCCATTAATGCCCAGGCAGAGAAATAGTTCGTTAAACACCATGAACAACCAAGGTGACAAGCCATCTCAGAAAGAAAGAGAAGAATCTCCAGAAAATAAGTTTACAGATATAAAAATACATGACTTAAATGACAGAGAATTCAGGATGGTACTTCCGAAAAAACTCAATAAGATCCAAAACGATTCATATCCACAATTTCAGGAATTGAAAAAACAACTAGATGAGCAGAAGGAGTTCTTTAGCAAGGAAATGGAAACTTACAAAAAGAACCAAATAGAACTTCTGGAGATGAAGAACACACTGAAAAAGGTGAAAAATGAAATAGCAACCTTGGGAAATAGAGTCGACCAAATGGAGGAAAGGATCAGTGATATCGAAGACAGAAATCTAGAAATAAATCAGAAGGAAGAAGAAAGAAACTGAAGAATGAAAAATAATGAAAGAGAAATACAAGAACTAGCTGATACCATCAAGAGAGGAAACATGAGAATAATGGGCATTCTGAAAGGGAAAAGGAGCAGGGACTAGAAAGAATTTTCAGGCAAATATTGATGAAAATTTCCCAAATCTTAGAAATGAGCTAGAGCTTGGAATTCAAGAAGTCAGCAGAACACCCAGTTATCTCAACCCAAAAAGGCCTTCACCAAGACACACTGTATTAAGATGATCAAAAATCAACAACAAAGACAGAATTCTTGGGACAGCCAGAGAAAAGAAGATGGTAACCTATAAAGAAAAACCCATTAGATATTGTCAGACTTCTCAGCACAAACTTTACAAGCAAGAAAGAGTGGAATCAAATATTCAAACTATTAAGTGAAAGGAAATATCAGCCAAGAATAATGTATCCAACTAAGCTCTCCTTTAGATATGAAAGAGAAATAAAGACCTTTCCAGACATACAAAAATTGAGAGAATTCTCCACTATGAGGCCTGCATTACAGGAAAGGAAATACTGAAAGACTTCAGCTCACTTAAAACAAAATGACAAAAAATAAATAAAATAAAATAATTAGGAGTAAGGTGACTATCAGGCAAATAGAAGCAGAGGAGTGCAGCCCTTACTAAGAACAGGGCATTATGATCTTAAACAATAAGAAGAGATTTGCTATAACAGGATAGTAATGAAAGTTCAGCATACATAGGGACAAATTGGGACAACAATGACTGAAAACAGGAGGATTCAAAGATAAATTCGCAAAGGGGAATGGAGATAAGGTACATGCAGAAGAAAATGGATGACTCTCTCTATATAACTATCTTTTACATATTCGTAATGGTAACCACACACCAAAGTATATAACATAAAACAAGAAAGACCAGAGGGAAAACTCACAAAAGCCAACCAAAATGAAGACAACAGAAACACAAGGACAAGGAAGCAATGGAAACACCGAACTACCAGAAAGCAAAAGATAAAATGGCTATAAGAAGACCTCATATTTCAATAATCTCCCTAAGTATAAATGGACTGAACTCACCAATAAAAAGGCATAGAGTTGCAGATTGGATCAAAAAACAAAACCCAACCATGTGCTGCCTCCAGGATACACATCTCAGTTCCAAAGACAAATATAAACTCAAAGTGAAAGGGTGAAAAATGTTATTTCAAGTAAATGGCATTCAGAGAAAAGTGGGAGTAGCGGTACTAATATCAGATGAAATAGACTTCAAAATAAAAAAGGTAAAGAAAGATACTGAGGGACACTTCATAATGATAAAGAGAATCATGCACCAAGAAGACATAACACTTATTAATATCTATGCTCTCAATCAGGGAGCCCCAAAATATATAAAGCAATTACTAACAGAACTAAAGGGAGAAACAGACCAAAACACTATCATAGTTGGGGGCCTAAATACCCACTGTCAGATACGGAATAATCATCCAAACAGAAAATCAATAGGAAATAACATTCTTAAATGATACATTACACCAACTGGACATAATTAACAGTTACAGAGCCCTTCATTCCAAAACAGCTGCTTATACAATTCTTCTATAGTGCACATGGAACATCTCAAATATTGACCACATTCTGGGACACAGAGGTAGCCTCAACAAATAGAAGAGGGTTGAAATCATACCAACCATGTTCTCTGATCATAATGCTTTGAACCAGAAGATCAAATGTAAAAAAAAAAAGAGGAAGAACCATGAATACATGGAGATTGAACAACATGCTACTGAAGAATAACTGGATCAGAGAAGAAATAAAAAGAGAGATTAAGAGATATATAGAAATGAATGATAATGATAGTACAACATATCAAAACCTTTGAGACACGGCAAAATCAGTCATAAGAGGAAAGTTCAAATCATTACAGGCTTATCTCCAAAACCAAAAACAAGCCCTAAAAACAACCTAACATTTCATCTTAAGCAACTAGAAAAGGAAGAACAAATGAAGCCCAATGTCATCAGAAGGAAAGAAATAATCAAAATTAGAGCAGAAATAAATGAAATTGAAAAACAAAAAAATTAGAAAAAATAAATGCAACAAAGAGCTTGTTCTTTAAGAAGGTTAATAAAATTGACAAACCCCTGGCTAGACTCACTAAAGAAAAAAGAGAAAGGACACAAATAAACAAAATCAGGGATGAAAGAGGGGAAATTACGACTGACACTGCAAAAATACAACGGATCACACAAGAATACTATGAAAAAGTATATAACACCAAATTTAATAACCTAGAAGAAATGGACCTGTATTTAGAAAAATACAATCTTTCTAGACTGAATCAAGAAGAACTGGAAAATCTAAATATATCAGCAGTATGAAAATTGAAACAATCATCCAAAACCTACCAAAAAGTAAAAGTCCAGGACCACATGGCTTCACCAGTGACTTCTACCAAATAAAGAATATTTAATACCTATTCTCCTCAAACTCTTCCAAAAAATCAAAGAGGAGGCAATACTTCTCAACTCATTGAATGAGGCCAATATCACCCTGACACCAAAACCTGGTAAAGATAACACAAAAAAAGAAAACAACAGACCAATATCTCTCATGAACACAGATGCAAAAATCCTAAATAAGATGCTGGCAAACCGAATCCAGCAACATAATTAAAAGATTATACACCATGACTAAGTGGACTTCATCCCACAGGTACAGGGATGGTTCAACATACACAAATCGATGAATGTGATACACCACATAAACAAATTAAAAAATAAGAATCATATGATCATACCAATAGATACAGAAAAAGCCTTCGACAAGATACAGCATCCATTTATGATTAAAACACTTAACAAAATCAGTATAGAAGGAAAGTATCTTAACATAATAAAGGTCATATCTGACGAACCCTCAGCCAACATTATACTTAATGGTGAAAAACTAAAAACCTTTCCTCTAAGATCAGGAATAAGGCAAGGCTGTCCACTATTGCCACTGTTATTCAATATAACATTGGAGGTTCTAGAGAGTGCAATCAGGCAAAAGAAAGATATAGGAGGCATCCAAATAGGAAATGAAGAATTCAAACTGTCACTATTTGTGGATGACATGATTCTCTATATAGAAAACCCTAAAGACTCCACAAGAACACTACGAGAAACAATAAGCAAATACAGTAAAGTTTCTGGATACAAAATCAATGTTTACAAATCCATAGCATTCCTATATTCTTATAATGAATTGTCAGAAAAAGAAGTGGAAAGAATAATTCCTTTTGCAATTGCAACAAAAAGAATAAAATACCTAGGAATAAATTTAACAAAACACATGAAGGACCTATATAATGAAAACGACAAGACTTTATTAAAAAATATCGAAGAAGATACAAAGAAATGGAAAGATATTCTGTGTTTTTGGATTGGAAGAATCAACGTAGTTAAAATGACCATATTACCTAAAGCATTATACAGATGTAAGCAAATCCCACCAAAACCCCATCAGCATTTTTAAAGAAATAGAACAAAAAATCATCAGATTTGTATGGAAGCACAAAAGACCC
>NW_011888948.1:998946-1000738 GCF_000151845.1 Pteropus vampyrus
TATACTATTGTCTGTCACCATACAACAACATTAACTCAAAATGGATTAAGGACCTGAATATAAGACCTGAAATAATAAAAAGCATAGAAGGAAACATAGGAACTAAACTCAAAAACCTTCGACTTAAAGAAGATTTTATGAATTTGACCTCCCAGGCAAGGGAAGTAAAAGCTAAAATAAATGAATGGGACTACATCAAACTAAAAAGCTTCTGCTCAGCAAAAGAAACTGTCAACAAGAAAAAGAGTCAATCATCTGAAGCAGAAAATATATTTGCAAGCAACGCCTCTGATAAGGGCCTAATATCCAAAATATACAAAGAACTCATACAACTCGATAACAACAACAAAAAGCAAATGATCCAATAAAAAATGAGCCGAAAACCTGAACAGACACCTCTCCCTCGAGGGGAATGGCCAACAAATATTTGAAAAGACGCTCAACATTGCTAGCAATTAGGGAAATGCAAATCAAAACTACAAAGAGATATCGTCTCGCGCCTTGGAATAGCTATAATTGACAGGACGAGTAATAACAAATGTTGGAGAGGACGTGGAGGGAAAGGAACCCTCATACACTGCTGGTGGGACTGCAAATGATACAGCCACTATGGAAACAGTATGGAGAGTCCTCAAAAAACTAAGAATTGATCTACCATATGACCCAACAATCCTTCTACTGAGTATTTACCCCAAAGACTTGAAAACTTATATCTGAAAAGATACTTGCACACCAATGTTCATAGCAGCATTATTCACAATGGCCAGGACATGCAAGCAACTGAAGTGTCCTCAATAGATGATTGGGTAAAGAAGCCGTGATACATATATACAATGAAATTTTACTCAGCCATAAGAAGAGATGAAATATTGCCATTTGTAACAATAGAGATGGATCTTGAGATAATCAGGCTAAGTGAAATAAACCAGACAGAAAAAGTTGAAAATCACATGGTATCACTTATATGTGGGATATAAACCTAACAGCAACAAATAAATAAGACAAACAAACAGAGACTCATGGACATAGACTATAGACTAGTGGTAACCAGAAGATAGGGGTGGAGGTAGCTGGGGTATAGGGGGTCAAATACGTGGTGACAGAAAGAAATCTATGTGAGGCGAACACACTGTGTAAACATATATATATACCTTACTGTTGTAGTGTATAGCTGAAACTTACTGGATTTTGTTAACCAATGTCACTGTAAAAAATTAATTAATTAATTTAAAAAAGAATAAGTTATGGTACATATATACAATGGTATATTACTCAGCCATAGAAAATGAAACCATACCATTTGCAACCACACAGATAGACTGAGTGAAATAAGTCAGACAGAGAATGACAAATACTATATGATTTCATTTATATGTAGAATCTAAAGAACAAAATACACTAACAAACAAAATGAAAACAGACTCACAGATACAGAGAACAAACTGGCGATTGTAGAAGGAAGGGGGGTTGTAGTGTGGGTGGGATGGAGAGTACAGCATAAGGAATATAATTAATAATATTATAACAGCTATGTGTAGTGCCAGATGGGTGCTAGAGTAATCAGGAGGATTACTCTGCAAATTATATAAATGTCTACTCATTGTGTTATATACCTGAAACTAATACCTAAAAATATATTGATGCCTGGGTTACACTCCCACAGATTATTATTTAACCAACACAATGTGTATCTGGACATTAGAATTTTAAAAAGCTCCTCAGGTGGTTCTAGGAGCGGCCAAGTTTAGAACCACTGTCCTAGAATGCCTTTCCATCATTGTTTCTGGGCTCC
>NW_011888948.1:1000788-1014240 GCF_000151845.1 Pteropus vampyrus
TCAAAAAACTAAGAATTGATCTACCATATGACCCAACAATCCTTCTACTGAGTATTTACCCCAAAGACTTGAAAACTTATATCTGAAAAGATACTTGCACACCAATGTTCATAGCAGCATTATTCACAATGGCCAGGACATGCAAGCAACTGAAGTGTCCTCAATAGATGATTGGGTAAAGAAGCCGTGATACATATATACAATGAAATTTTACTCAGCCATAAGAAGAGATGAAATATTGCCATTTGTAACAATAGAGATGGATCTTGAGATAATCAGGCTAAGCGAAATAAACCAGACAGAAAAAGTTGAAAATCACATGGTATCACTTATATGTGGGATATAAACCTAACAGCAACAAATAAATAAGACAAACAAACAGAGACTCATGGACATAGACTATAGACTAGTGGTAACCAGAAGATAGGGGTGGAGGTAGCTGGGGTATAGGGGGTCAAATACGTGGTGACAGAAAGAAATCTATGTGAGGCGAACACACTGTGTAAACATATATATATACCTTACTGTTGTAGTGTATAGCTGAAACTTACTGGATTTTG
Organism: Pteropus vampyrus; assembly: GCF_000151845.1. Lineage (NCBI taxonomy): Eukaryota > Metazoa > Chordata > Mammalia > Chiroptera > Pteropodidae > Pteropus > Pteropus vampyrus. The sequence continues at coordinate 1,001,349 of NW_011888948.1, forward strand.
TTAACCAATGTCACTGTAAAAAATTAATTAATTAATTTAAAAAAGAATAAGTTATGGTACATATATACAATGGTATATTACTCAGCCATAGAAAATGAAACCATACCATTTGCAACCACACAGATAGACTGAGTGAAATAAGTCAGACAGAGAATGACAAATACTATATGATTTCATTTATATGTAGAATCTAAAGAACAAAATACACTAACAAACAAAATGAAAACAGACTCACAGATACAGAGAACAAACTGGCGATTGTAGAAGGAAGGGGGGTTGTAGTGTGGGTGGGATGGAGAGTACAGCATAAGGAATATAATTAATAATATTATAACAGCTATGTGTAGTGCCAGATGGGTGCTAGAGTAATCAGGAGGATTACTCTGCAAATTATATAAATGTCTACTCATTGTGTTATATACCTGAAACTAATACCTAAAAATATATTGATGCCTGGGTTACACTCCCACAGATTATTATTTAACCAACACAATGTGTATCTGGACATTAGAATTTTAAAAAGCTCCTCAGGTGGTTCTAGGAGCGGCCAAGTTTAGAACCACTGTCCTAGAATGCCTTTCCATCATTGTTTCTGGGCTCCACATCAGAGAAAGGCAGCACTCTCTACTTGCTTTGCTGCCAGGGAAGGGAGGCTGAATTTGTCTTTAGTGTCTCAACTTTGGCCACATTTCTGCTCCATTTTTTAAGATTCTTTAAGCACTTTTGCTCCTCACATCTGTAGAATTAGGACCTAGCACATTGCCTGACCCACAGTAGACCTTAATACAGGTCTGAAGAAGTAAAAGAGAAAAAATCACAGAGGAAGAAATGGAAAGGGATGGGATAGGGAATTGGAAAATTCTTGAAAAAGAAATATTTCTGGACAAAGGAGATTTTCTGGTACCTGAATGTTAGCACAAAGAATGCCCAATGATAGCGAATCGCCAGGAATTTGTGATAGTAAACAAAAGTATCAAATCAGATCCACCACTTTAGATTTAATAGTTGTGCTTGAGGTGAGGGCTAACTTTGGGTAATCACTTCCCCTTCTCTTCCACACCCCCAGGGCTGGCAAATATAGTCCAAGAGGGTCCTCTTAATGTTGAACATCCCTGGAAGACAACGAGTGAAGTGCTGACTTCACTGTTTTGTGAGGTATGGAATGAATGACTGTGGGTTTCCTATGCCCTAGCTTCTTTCCTCACTTGGGGCTGATCCATCCCCACTCTCTGGGCTAATTGGGGCTGACTGAGAATGAGCTAATTAGGACCTCCTATAAATGTTTTACTAGACAGAGGAGTCTGTACCTGTAGGGGAAAAAGAATTCACAAGTCTAACAAGGAATTTGAGAAGCACAACTCTTTGAAATGAAAAATCACATATTAGATTATAAAATCTAAGTGCACATATGAAAACAAATGACTCAATAATTTAACACTGGCCTAATAAACATAAAAAAGAGTTAAAAATATAATGATACTATAAACAAGAAAAAGAAAACAAAACAAGAAATTTTAGGTATGAAAAATTTAATAGTTGAAATGAACACCTCAGATGGATAAATAACAGAGCAAATTAGCAACTTGGAAGACCAGGAGGAGAAATCATTTAGAAGGAAGAAGGAATGAACAAAAATATATAAAATATAAAGAAAAGGCTAAGTTATTTCGGTGGTTGGAGTAGAAGAACTGCCATGTGTGTAATAAGAGTCTTAGAAAGAGAAGAAAAATAAATAAAAATGAAAAAAAATGCTTAAAGAAAAACAATTTTCTGTAATTATAAAAAGATGAAAGATTTAAAGGGTTACAGAAGAGATAAGTTAAAAAGTCCACACCAGGACATTTTGTGGTAAAATTAAAAATTTCAAAGAAGCAGAGAAAATTCTAAAAGACTCTAAAGAGAAAGAAAAGATCACAAAAGAGGACAGAAATCATATTGACGACAGATTTTTAAATAGCAACAATTGATTCAAGAAAATGCAGTGGTATTTTCAAAGTATTAGAAGAAAAGAAATTAGGACCAGCATTTATCCTATGTCTAGACTGCCTCAAAAACAAGGGCATAGTAAAAAATATTCTCATGCATAGAAGTCCTTATAAAATGTATCACAGAAAGACTACACTGAAATCGTTTTGGACAAAGGGCTTAAATAAGGGGAGAGCAAATCTAGTAGATGTAACAAGAGATGTGTAAAGTAAAAACGATCAAGTACATTGGTCAATTTCATTTGACTTAAAGAATAGCTATGACTATAGAATACATATCCACGATAAGCTGGCGTGAAAGTGTAGGCAATAACATGATGTTGGTTTGGGGAGAGATGAAGAGATATAAATGTATAATAAAGGTTTCTTCCTATTTAGGGGAAGATACAGCTATGAATTTAAAGGAAAGGTTAACAATAAAGAAAAAGTGGGTCAAACATATAAAAAAATTAAGATCACAGAAATAAGTCCAAGTCTATAAATAATTAACAATAAATATAGGCAAACTAAGTTCATCAGTTAAAGACAAAGATTGACTAATTGAATTTTTCAAGAATGTGCTGTTAATAAGAGACAAACTTAAAGTGAGTTTGGCAGTTAGGTAGACATGAGCGACTGGGGAATGATGGCCCCTCCCAAAGACCTCCCTAAGGACCCCCCTAAAACGCTCATTTTTTGGTAATAAATTATCCCTATATCCTTAGGCACAAAGGAGTAAAAAGCCATAAAATGGCTGTTGGTTTGGTCCAGCTGCAAGAGCCCGCGCAGTTAATACAACACTAACCTTCCTGCAAACTAACCTTCTTTATACCACCGTCATTATAATATCATGCAAATGCCCAGAAGTTCATGAATCTAATTATAACAGACTGAATTCTGAGTAACCACATGCACAGTAAGCAAAGAGTTACATAACAGCCAAATGTCAATTAAAATTACTGCAAATGCCAATCATCTAACAACACTCTCATAACCTCTCATCATGGACCAATACAGACCTCCCCACTTCTACTAGGCTACAGCCTTCTTTGGCATAGCCTATTTCTTTCTTGAAATGTACTTTCAATAAATCTTACTTTTCCTAAATCTTGCTGATCTGTAATTCTTTACTGCGTCGGCTGAAAGAACCGAGGACTCCTCAGTGCCACTGAGGCAACGATGGATTTTAGATCGCCCCAATGGTAACATAAGGAAATACAAAGGTTGTATTAAATGGAACCTAATATGTCAGCAAAATATTAATCAAAATAAAGCTGACTTATCTACAGTTATACTACGTAAAGTGGACTTAAAGACAAAAAGAAGATACATAGCATATATGCACTTAATAAACAAAAGATTTCAAAATGTATGAAGAAAAAAATGGTAAAATGGCATGCGTAATTGGATAGGTTCATTATCTTAATGAGAGATTCCAACACAGTTTAGACTTTGGGGTGGGGAAACTGTTTTAAAGAAGACACAAAAATGTTTATTGTAAAAAAAAAAGATTAATAAATATTACTACGTATATAAAATTAAGAACTTTTGTTTATCAAAGTTACCTTAGAGAAAGTGAAAAGTTAAACATAGATGATATTCAAAATACATAAAACTGAATTGGTATCAATCTGTAATCCTACAGATTAGTAAAAAAATGAAGCATAAGTAGCCCAACGATGTTTTCACAGAAGAGGAAACACATAGCCAATAAACCTATGAAGAGACAGTGAATGTAATTGGGAATTATAAATCCAGACTGCAATTACATACAATTTTATACTCATTCAGATGGTAAAAATTTAAATAGTCTGATAATACCAAGCCTTATTTAATGCTAGTGGGAGAACAAATTTGCATAACTACTTTAGAAAATAATTTGGCATTTTCTTTGAAATATGGACATTTATATATTGTTATGGGTTGAATTCTGTCCCCCAAAAGGTATGTTGAAGTTCTAACTCCTAGAAACTTATTTGGACTTTGCAGATATAATTAGTTAAGTTAATATGACATCACATTGGAGCAAGATCTTAAACCCAATGACTGATGTTTTTATAAGAAGAGAAGACAGACAGAAACACATGGAGGAGAAGGCCATGTAAAGATGGAGGCAGAGACTTGGGTGATATGTCTTCAAACCAAGGAATGTCAAAAGTGATTGGCAATCATCAGAAGCAGAGAGAAGCATGAAACAAACTTTTCCTCAGAGTCTCCAGTGGGAACCAACCCTAATGACACTTCGATGTTGGATTTCTATCCTCTAAAACTATGACAGAATAAACTTCTGTTGCTTTAATCCACCCAGTGTATGATAATTTGTTACAGCAGTCCTATGAACCTAATACATATACCTAAAGACCCAACAATTCTATGCCAAGGTGTAGACTCAACAGAAATGATTTCATGTGTACAGTAAGTGACTGTATCAGAAATTGCATAGCATTTTTGTTCACAAGAGCAAAAATTTGCAAAAAAACCCAAAAGTTTAGCTATAGAAGAGAGAATAAATTGTAGTAAATTCACACAATGAAATATTATTCAGCAGTCAAAATAAATTAACTATAGTGACACAAAAATATGGATGATTCTTAGCAATAAAAGAGAAGTAAATCCCAAAAGGTTACATATAGCTTGATAACTTTTTATGTATTTATTTTTTCCCCTTGTTTAATTTCCCCCGCACTTCTACCCCTGACCTATAGATGTTGCAGTTTCCCCTTTACTGGATCTCTGAAGGCGGGGCGTCTCCTCCCACACACTCGTGGCGTGCACCTGGGGCCTGGCACACCCGGGGTATGGTCTGTGGCTCCACCTGGGGCAAGAAACCAGGACCTTCTGCGAGTAAAGCAGACGTGCTAACCACTACACTATGGAGCCACCCCCACATGATAACCTTTTAAACAAAGCTAAAAATGAATTAGATAAAAATATTACTTTTTTATGAATATAAGTAGATGTAACTAAACTACCTAAAAAGGAAGGCAGGAATATGGTTAAGTTGGAATTCAGCATGACGGTTACCTTGAGTGGGAAACACAGAGGGATAGGATGGGAGAGGCGACCATATGGTTAGATGTAGGTTATTGTCAAGGTCTTAGTTTTTTGTTTAGATAGTGAGTTCATGAGTGCTTATCTATGTTTATATCTGTATCAACATAATCATATCTACTGGAAGAGGACACTTATGGACAATTAAGGAAAGGATGTCATAAACATGATTATGATTAATCCCAATCCATTCATTCCTGTGTATCTGAGGCTACCAACTCCGCAAAATAGTTGGGCTTGTCCAGATTGATTTATGATTCTACAAAATGGTGTCTGGCTCACTTCAATTTTCACAAGCATCCAGAAGTTAGAGTCATTTTTTTCCAAGCAAACTCTATGATTAGCAGTGTGGCTACCAATTTAGATCAAGAATGTAGGTCTGTCTTATTCAGGAGTTAGTTTGCAAATTTAGTTAGAGAGCTCAGTTGGTTAGAATATAGTAATCCAGAGATTGAAAGTTCATTGAGTTCAAATGGAATTAGCTTAGTAGATGGGAAAAAGAAAAAAAAAATTAGTTTCTATAAAAAAGAAGAGTGTAAGTTGCTGGGATCCTCTTAGAGATGTAAAGCTAGCAAATAGCTTTGGCAGGAAGTGATTGCCAAAAAACATGAAATCGCAACCTGAGAAAATTAGTATTAATCAGGGATTACAGCAGTGATTAAAAAAAAAAATACACAGGTGGAAGAAAACAGGAAAATTGAATCTTTACTGCCCATTGGTCAGAATAGTTGGTTATGTTTTTCTCAGCACCTCCTATCTATTTTTGAAATGATGGAGCCACTTTTCAGTTTTAAAAACAATATATTTCGACTTCTGGTCAAGGTGGTGGGGTAGGTAAATGCCGTGCTCACCTTCTCCCATGACTTCATCAAAATTTCAACTAAACTACAGAAGAATTATCATTGAGAATCACATGAAGTTTAGCTGAACGAAAGTCTTATATCTAAGGAGATATGAAAGAAGCCATAAAGAAATTGGTAGTAGGGGCAGAGAAGCAGAACAGGCTGGTCCCACACCCATGTGTGGTAGTTAAAAATCAGGAGGGTTATCTTGGCTGCAGAGGTGCCTCACCCCTGAGGAGTGAGGGATCCCAGCCCCACACCAGGCTCCCTAGTCCAGGGTTCCAGTGCTGGAAAGAGAAGTCTCCATAACTTCTGGCTTTGAAAACCAGTGAGGATTGTGGCTGAGTGATACAGAGGGCTTCTGGCGACCCAAGCATTCCTCTTAAGGGGCCAGTGCATAGACTTACTCACTGACGGACTCACCTGCTCTAAGCTCCAAGGCTGGGACAGCAGCTTGAAAAGCACCAGGGACGTATGGAGAGGAACTAATTTTTCTGGCTTCAGAGCAAAGGCTGGAGGGGCAGCTTTATCCCAGACAGCAGTGTTGGTAGAAGCCATTGTTCTTTTGTTGAGCCTTCCCCCTACCCAGTGTGCAGACACAGGTGGGTGCCATATGAGTCTCCATTAACCTGGCTAATACTGCCCTGCCCCGGTGATCCCTACCCAACTTTTGAGCCCACCTAAGATGCTTCCAGTGGCTTTTCTATAAAAATGGCCTGTCTTGGCTCATGCTGTGAACTTTCCTAAAATCTCTCAAAGGTTCACAAACCCCTGAAAAGCAGTGTCTGGTCTCTGCATGCACCATACCTCTTGCTAAGTGGTCCCAAGACTAGTACAAGTGGTAATCATCTGAAGATCACTTTGTAGTTCATACCAGGTGGCCCCAGGAGGGAAAGAGCAGCAGCTGACCTTGGCCTACACCAAAGCCTTTCCAAAAGGGCTCCAGAACCAACACACCCTATGGCCAGCTTCAGACCACACCTGAGCACCACTCAACTACCTCAAAAAAAGACACACCCAAAGGGTAGACAGAGCAGGCACCAGAGCCCTGCTAAAGTGAATCCAGCTCCATAGGGTCATCCCCTGCAAGACAGCTCCTCCACTGTAGTCACAGCCAGTTCTCACAACTGATCGGCCTAAGGGGTCAATCTCTCCCACTGACATGCAAACAGCAACCAAGTCTCAACTACAACAGAAGGGCACACACAGCTCACACAAGGGACACATCTGGAGCACCCAGCTCAGGTGACCAGGGAGATTACACTACTGGGCCCCACAGGACACCTACTACATAAGGCCAGGCTATCAAGGCTGGGAGACATAGCAGCCCTACCTCATACAGGAAGGCAGCCAAAATTAGGACACAAAGAAACATGCCCCAATTGAAAGAACAGAATAGAACTCCAGAAAGAGAACTAAACAAAAGAGAGACAAGTAATCTATCAGATGCAGAGTTCAAAACACTGGTTAGAAACACTTAATGAACTTAAGGGAAGAGTAGATGAACTCAGTGAGAACTTCAACAAAGAGATAGAAAACATTAAAATGGAGATGGAAAACATAAAAAAGAACCAGTTGGAAATGAAGAATACAAAACTGAAAGGAAGAATACCTTAGGAGGAATCAAAAGTAGATTAGGTGAAGCAGGAGATCAAATCATCAATTTGGAAGACAAGGTAGCAGAAAACACCCAATTAGAACAGCAACGAGAAAAAAGAATAAAAAAAATGAGGATAGTTTTAAGGAGCCTCTGGGACAACAATGAGCATAACAAGATTTGCATCATAGGAGAACCAAAAGGAGAAGAGAGAGAGCAAGGAATTGAAAACCTATTTGAAGAAATAATAACTGAAAACTTTCCTAACCTGGTGAAAGAAATAGACATACAAGCCCAGGAAGTGCAGAGAGTCCCAAACAAGATAAACCCAAAGAGGTCCACACCAAGACACATCATAATTAAAATGCCAAAGTTTGAATACAAAGAGAATCTTAAAAGCAGCAAGAGTAAAGCAGTTAGTTACCTACAATGGAGCTCCCATAAAACTGTCAGCTGATTTCTCAACAGAAACTTTGCAGGCCAGAAGGGACTGGCACAGAATTTTCAAAGTGATGAAAAGCAAGGACCTACAAACAAGATTAATCTACTCAGCAAGACTGTCATTTAGAATTGAAGAAGAAATAATGAACTTCTCAGACAAGAAGAAGCTAAAGGAGTACCACAACAATCTGGTATTACAGGAAATGTTGAAAGAACTTCTTTAAGAAGAATAAGAAAAAATGATAAAAAATATGAATAATAAATGGCAACAACTGCACATTTATCAATAATTACTTTGAATGTAAGTGAGTTAAATGTTCCAACCAAAAGACATAGGGTAGCTGAATGACAAAGAAAACAAGACACGTATGTATGCCATCTCAAAGAGTCTCATTTCAGATTGAAAGACACACAAAGACTGATAAAAGGATGAAAAAAGATATTTTATGTAAATGAAAAGAAAGAAAGGCTGGGTAGCAATACTTATATCAGACAAAATAGACTAAAACAAAGACTGTAACAAGAGACAAAAAAAAAAAAAGACCCAGCAATTCCACTTCTGGGTATTCATTCAAAGAAACTCAAGACACTAATTCAAAAAGACATATACATCCCTGTGTTCGTTGCAGCATTGATTACAATAGCCAAGATTTGCAAACAACCTAAGTGTCCATCAGTGGATGAATGAATAAAGAAGAGATGGTGCATACATACAATGGAATATTAGTCAGCCATAAAAAAAAGAGCAAAATCTAAAAAACAAAACAAACAAACAAAACAGAAACAAACGCTTAGATACAGAGAACATTTTGGTGGTTGCCAGATAGGAGGAGGTTGGGGGATGGGTGAAAAAGGGGACGAGAATAAGATGTGCAAAATGATGGTTATAAAAATAGTCACAGGGATATAAGGTACATCATGGGGAATATAGTCAATAATATTGTAATAACTATGTAAGGTGTCAGATGGGTACTAGACTTATCAGAGTTTTCTCTGTGTAAGTTATGTAAGTGTCTAATCACTATGTGATACACCTGAAACTAAGATAATATTGTATGCTAACTGTAATTAAAAAATAAAAAATTATTTAAAAATAAAAATAATAAAATAATAATAAAAATAATATATTTCAGGCACCTCAAGGAGCCCATATTCTGTAGGCAAAAGGAAAAGTAGAGTTAACAGAAAATAGTCTGTTTTATTTGACTGTAGGAGAGCAGTTTAAATTCTCCTTTAAAATCCTGACCAGTGTGTTGTTCAGAAGCAGTACTGACACAGGGATCTGGGAAGTTTCAAGGACACCCATGCCCAGAGAGAAGAAACTTGCCAATCAAGGAGCACTGAAGGGTCATGCTGTGAATTTGCAAAACTTGACAGCTTTAGTGATATGGCATTGGTCTTGAATTTTAGTACACAATATATTTTTTTCTCCATGGTAAGGTAAAGGATATGAGAAAAGAGAAGGTAGTATAAGTATGTTTTTCACATTTCTTTCCTCTTCTGCCTTGTAAATAAAAAGGCAAAGACATTACTGAGCAAATGTTCTTTAGAAAAATTTGATTTCTTCCCATGCTTAGAAATTTTGCTATAGGGATAGTCACTGCTATTATTTACATGAAACATTCCTACTTTGAAAATTAAAGTCTGAAGTATTTACTATGCTTAGATAAATCACATATTTTTCCTTGTGAGTACAGCCAGTTCAGGTTTCTACATACCATTGTGCAATTCCCCAAGTATTTTTTCCAGTTTAAAAGCATGATGTCAGATGCATTTGTGCAAGTTGATAGAAAAAGTTTTTACTCTTTAAAATACTTGCTAACCAGGCCAGTTAAAAGTATGCCTTATTACTGAATTTGGCTTTGATCAGTAGAGGCTCCAAGAATAATGATAAAATAAGAGGGACAAAAAATCAGTGTCCCCCGCCCCCCCCGCCCCCCGCAGAATATGAACAAAGAGACCCAAGACTAAAGATGGGCAATGTGTTATAATGATAGTGGAATCTAAAAAAGAAGAGCCACGAATAAATGTAACCGAAAAAACTCAGAGACTTCCCTGGTTTCCACCATCCTGAGGCTTTGATTCACGAAATACACTAATATCTTTCTGTAAACTTCTGTCATGCGCTTAACTATCTAAACAGTCCATATTATTGGGGAAAAAAATTACTTGACTGTAAACAGAGCCCAGGAGATGGTACAAAACATTTCTTTACCATTCTTGCCATGTCGTTGTTCAGTCCTGCTCCCACTTATGTCCCAGGCCCAGGCCTGGAACACATCTCCCTCACTGAAGCATCAAGAAATGCATTTATGAGAGGAGCCCCTGCAAGCTCTCTCAAAGGAGAGCTCTGTAACTGGACTCTTCGACAGGCCAGATAGAAGACACCACCATTGACATGGTCTCTCGAATTTCAGTAGGAATGATGGGACTTGAAGTGGCAGAGGTAGTGGCAGCACTTAAGCACCAAAGACAAAGTGGACGTATATGCTGTGGTAACCAGAATGCCTTGGCCTCAGCTCTTTGATGGTGGTTAACTCGCCATGGTGTTCCTAAGAAGAAATAGGTCAGCAGTCCACTACGGTGTTGCTTGATCAATATAAGAAGGAATGACTCAACCAATGTCACTATAAAAAAAATTATAAAGTAATAATAATAATAATAATAATAATAATAATAATAATAATAATAATAAAGGGGGAAAAAGAAGGAAAAACTCTAGGTTTGGTAGCTAAAAACCTGAATTGAGTCACCACTGTGGGTAGTCACAGCCGCTTACCCAGTTTCTAGACCTAAGTCACTTCACAGACCATAAGCTCTTTGATTAAAGAGGAGGCTGGTCTCCCTTGAGGAAGTACCTTGCTGCCCCCCACATAACTAAAACACGTGGGTTCAGAATCACGGGAGTGGCTCTTATTATTGTATTCAATAATTTGCTTACCTTTAAATTTTGCTTCTCATTCTGATAACCTTGAGCTCTGCTGGTTTTGGGGTTTTAGTCCCCAAAGAGGAAATGTTTCCACCAGGGGGAATGACAGTGATTTAGTTAAACTGGAAGATGAGACTTCTGCCTGGCCACGTTGGGCTCTTTATGCCATTGAACCCACAGGCAGAAAGAGACTTACTCCATTGGCTGGAGTGATTAATCTTGGTTATCAAGGGGCAACTAAGTTGCTGCTACAAAATGGGGACAAGGAGAACTATGTCTGGAACCTAGAGGGATTTCTGAGATGGCTTTAGTATTTTCGTGCCCAACATTAAGGGTTAATGGAAACCATAGAAACGAACAAACAAACAAAATGCAAAGTAATTGACTACCAGTCCTTTTGGGAATGAAGGTTTGGGTTATTCCACCAGATAAAGAACCCCACTAGCTGAGGCTCTGACTGGAGGAAAAACAGAACAGGAAGTTGAAGAGAGAAGCCATAGATATCAATTACGGCCTCTCGGCTAATTGAAGAAATGAGGCCTGTATAGCTTTGCATACTTTCTCTTTGCTCATCACATGTATGTTTTTATTTGTACACGTCAACCATTTTCTCCATCTTTCTTCTTCCAACTTTTTATTTTATATATAGGTTATCGAAGTTTAATTTTATAACTTAGTCTTTAGGATAGCATAATAGTAAATAGAATTCTGTTAAAATTTGAAGATTAATTAATATAACCAGTGATGGATACAGTGATTGCTTGGACCTTGACTGTTTTCATTTTGGGGAAAGAGTGAAAATTCCTTCACTCGTAAGGATGCCCTGCATCTTGTTAAGTAGAAATTTAAGTTGCTTTGCTATTTTACAGAAGTTGCAATGTGTATAAAAGGATATATATGGAAGTTGAATAGCTAAAGAGGTAGGCTTTGTCAGTTATCAATGTACTGCCTCTCAGCTCTAAATCCGTATTTCATTGCCTGCCATGTGGTAATTGAGATGGGCCTTGTAAATATTTCTCCTTTGCCTGCTGACATGATGCTAAGTGTTGCCAGTACAGGATACTGTAGGGACACTGGAGGAGGGAGGGGTTTTGTTTCCGGGATCCAGTGTGCTTTTCTTACTAGGCTTCTGCAGTAAGGGTTGCTTCTGTCAGGCTGGGCTCCTATAGTATGCAGGGGCCAGTAGCCCCCAACTGTAAGTGGTATATGACACATAGAATGATGCACCTTTACAGCAGAATGATGCCAGCATGGCACCTCTCTGTGAATTGCTTTCCTGAACACCCCAGAGAGCAGCTTTGGGCAAGTTGCAAGGCAGAGTGCCTTCCTGTGTAAAGCTTACACTGGTACCCCAAATCGCCTATGACTGGTGAGTCGCACTAATACAACACCCCAGCAAACTTTTCTATCGTCTAGGCAGCAATGGTCACACCTGCATGGACTGGATTACAGCCTTGGAGGAGGGACTTCTTCGTTGGTGACTTATCTAAGCCCTAGGGTTAGTGACTAATCTCTATATGTCCTACTCCTATATTCTTTGAGCTTCTTTTTACCTCTTACAAGCCAATCTTCTGTACCTCCAATCCCTGGTATAGTTAATAATTATTTATATCAAATTTTCCTGTTAAAATTACTGTGTGGTTTCAGTCTACTGATTAGATATTGGCTGATACACAGAAAAAAAAATTTAAAAATGAACACTGACTCTGTTATGGGTTGAATTATGTACCCCGCCCCCAAAAAAGATATATTGAAATCCTAATCCCCTACCTTAGAACAAGGCCTTTTCTGGAAATAAAGTCATTGCAGATGTAATTGGTCAAGTTAAGATGAGGTCAAACTGGAGCAGGATGGGCTCCTAACCCAATATGACTGGTGTCCTTATAAGAAGATGCCTGGATAAAGTTATAGACTCAGGGAGAATACCATGTGATGGTGGAGCAGAGGTTGGAGTGATGCATCTATAAGCCAAGGAACACCAAGGATTGTCCAGAGTCACCGGAAGCTGGAAGAGCCAAGAAGGATTCTCTCTTAGAGCCTTTGGAAAGAGATTGGCCTTGCTAACACC
>NW_011888948.1:1014290-1030453 GCF_000151845.1 Pteropus vampyrus
ATTTTCCTGTTAAAATTACTGTGTGGTTTCAGTCTACTGATTAGATATTGGCTGATACACAGAAAAAAAAATTTAAAAATGAACACTGACTCTGTTATGGGTTGAATTATGTACCCCCCCCCCCAAAAAAAAGATATATTGAAATCCTAATCCCCTACCTTAGAACAAGGCCTTTTCTGGAAATAAAGTCATTGCAGATGTAATTGGTCAAGTTAAGATGAGGTCAAACTGGAGCAGGATGGGCTCCTAACCCAATATGACTGGTGTCCTTATAAGAAGATGCCTGGATAAAGTTATAGACTCAGGGAGAATACCATGTGATGGTGGAGCAGAGGTTGGAGTGATGCATCTATAAGCCAAGGAACACCAAGGATTGTCCAGAGTCACCGGAAGCTGGAAGAGCCAAGAAGGATTCTCTCTTAGAGCCTTTGGAAAGAGATTGGCCTTGCTAACACCTTGATCTTGGAATTCCAATCTCCAGAACCAAGAGACAATAAATTTCTGTTGTTTTAAGCCACTGGATCTGTGGTACTTTGTTATGGCAGCCCTAAGAAACTAATACAGACCCTTACCTCAGACCATAAGCAAAAGCTAATCTAAAATGGATAACAGATCTAAATGTAAAATCTAAAATTACAAAACTTCTAGAAAAAAAAATGAGAGAAAATCTTTGTAATCCTAGAGTAGGAAAGTTTTCTTAGATAGAACACAAAATAAGCCACTAAAGAAAGTTGATAAGTTGGACTTCATAAAATTTCAAAACATTTGCTCTTTGAAAGTCACAGTAAAGAAAATAAAAAGGTAAACCATAGGCTGGGAGAAAATATTCATAACACATCTACCAGACAAAGGATTTATATCCAGAATATATAAAGTATCCTTACAACCCAATAATAAGAAGAAAATCAAGTCAATAAAAATAGGTAAAAGATTTGAAAATAAACCTTTAAAAAAAACAAACGCATGAAAGTCTGCTCAGCATCATTAGGGGAATGGGAGAAACCCCCAATTAACTGCCCTTTGCGGGCATGGATTAGAATCTGCAGGCACATATGACTCCATCTGTGGTTCTTTTTTACCTTCAGTTTGCATCTGTCCTAATTTAACAGAAATCAGTGTTTTCATGGTAGTATAATTCTAAACAATGTTTTACTTAAAGCAGTGGTTCTCATTCTTGGCTGTACATTAGAATCGCAGAAGGAGCTTTATAAAGCACTGGTCTCAATGGCCAAAGCTGGAAAAACTTGAACAACAAAATTAATCAAGTAATATTGAATTATAACCCAAAATATAAATAAACATCCATGGGTCTATACTGATACAAATGATTGAATACATAAATAAAGGGGAGAAGACAAATCTCCTGGGCTGAAAAATTTCAGGTAAGCTATGTGATATTTGTCCTCCAGGAAATGGAGCATAACTCCCTGCTACTTAAATTGCATCTGTCCTCTCCTATGACCAAAATGCCTTAGGGGCCACTTTGGATTTGGGAAGCAAGTTATTCTTTACATGAGTGTATTATTCCAGCCCATACCCAATGAACCAAAATGCTGCTAGTTTTGAGTGGGGCCCGGAACAAGAGATGGTTCTGCTACAGGTCTAGACCTCTACATAAGCAGCTCGCTGTTGAGGCCATATGATCCAGCAGGTCTAATGGTGCTTGAAGTGTCATTGGCAGATAGAGATGTTGTTTAGAGCTTTGAATAGGTCTAAACAAAGGTGAAATGCAGCTCAGGGTCTTAGGACTTTGGAGCAAAACTCTGCCATCATCTGGGAATAACTGCTTTCCTTTTGAAAAACAGCTGTTGGCCTATTGCTGGGCCCTCATAAAGACAGGATGCTTAATTACAGGCCATCGAATTAATAGGCAACCTGAACTTCCCACCATAAACTGAGTGTTGTATGACCCACTAAGCCATAGAGCCAGGTGTGCACAGCAGCCCTCCATTATCAAATGGAAGTGGTATGTATGGAATTAGGTCCAAGTAGGCCCTGAAGGCACAAGTATGTTACATGAAGAAGCAGCCCAAATGCCATTGGTCCCCACTCCTGCCACACTATCTTCTCTCTCCAAGCCTGTGCCTATGATCTCACGGTGAGTCACAATCAGACGGCAGAGGAAAAGAAGACTTGGGCCTGGTTTATAGGTAGTTGTGCACAATATGCAGGCACCACCTGAATGTGGACAGCAAAGCACTATAGCCCTTCTGGGACATCCTTGAGGGCAGTGGCGAAGGAGAGCCCTCTGGGTGGGCAGAACTTCAGGCAATGCACCTGGATTTGCTTTTCTTGGAAGGAGAAATGACCAGATGCGTGGTTATGTACCAATTTATGGGCTGTGGCCAACGTTTTTGAAGATATTTGTGTCCTATGTGAATACTCACTAAAAGGTGACCTGAGAAGAGGATTTTGATAATCGAGTGAATAGGATGACCCATTCTATGGATATCAGTCAGCCTCTTTCTTCAGACAGTGACTCTGTCACCACCTAGAGGGTTCTTGAACAAAGTGGCAATGGTGGCGGGGAGGAGGTTAGGCATGGGCTTCTACTCATCAAGGCTGACCTAGCTACGGCCACCACTGAGCACTCAATCTGCCAGCAGCAGAGGCCAACACTGAGCCCTCAGTGGAGCAGTGTTCTGTTTTTATTGGAATAGATACTTATTCTGGATATGGACTTACTTTCCTTAAATGCAATGCTTCTGCCAGAACTACAAACCATGGACTTACAAAAAGCCTTATCCACCATCATGGTATTCTACACACCATTGCTTCCGATCAAGGAACGCACTTCTCAGCAAATGAAGTACAGCAACGGGCCCATGCTCATGGAATTCACTAGTCTTACCATGTTCTCCACTATCCTGAAGCATCCGGCTTGATAGAATGGCGGAATGGCCTTTTGAAGGCTCAGTTACAGTATGAGCTAAGTGGCAATATCTTTCAGGGCTGGGACAAGGTTCTCCAGAAAGGTGTATATGCTTTGAATCAGCAGCCAACATATGGATTTATGAGTCCAGGATCTATGAGCCCAGGAACCAAGAGGTGAAAATGGGAGTGTCATCGCTCACTATTACCCCTAGTGACCCACTAGCAGAGTTTTTGCTGCCTGTTCTCATATCTATGCTTCGCTGGCTTAAAAGTCCTACTTCTGAAGGAAGAAATGCTCCACCAGGAGAAACAACAGTGAGTCCATTGAACTAGAAAGAAAGCCTGCTGCCAGCCACTTTGAGCTCCTCAGGCCTCTGAATGAACAGGCAAAGAAGAGTTACTGTGCTTCCTGGGGTGATCGATCCTGATTACCGAGGGGAAATTGGACTCCAGAATGAAGATAAGGAAGAGAGTGTCTGGAATACAGGACATCCCTCGGGGTATTTCTTAGTATTACCATGTCATACGATTAAGGTCAATGGAAAACTACAATCTAATCTAAGCAGGACTAATGGTCCAGATCCTTCAGGAATGAAGGTTTGTGTCACTCCATCAGGTAAAGAACCATGACCAGCTGAGGTGCTTGCTGAAGGCAAAGAGAATACAAGATGGGTAGTAGAAGAAGATATGACCAGCTATAGCCATGTGACCAGTTACAGAAACAAGGACTGTCATTGTCATGAGTATTTAAGTAGGGGATATCAAGGAGAAGAATAAACATCACTTAAGGACTTTATCTCCTCCTCTGGGTCAGGGATTAGTGCATTTTTGGCTGCATGCAAGATAGTTGTATCACGTTAGGTGGAATCATGACTTTGTTATTATCTTTATTTGGAGTTAAGTATGGTTTAAGGAGATGTGTATGGGTGCCGCATTTAGAAGATGTGTGTCAACTTGACTGGGCTATGATGTGTCCCAATATTTGGTTAAATTTTATTCTAGATATTTCTATGAGGGTGAGATTAACATTTAAATTGGTAGACTGAATAAAGCAGAGTGCCCTCCCTCATGCAGGCAGGATTCATCTAACCAATTGAAAGACTGAATAGAAAAAAAAGTTCAACTTCCTCCAACTAAGAGAGAACTCTTCCTGTTTGA
Source organism: Pteropus vampyrus (assembly GCF_000151845.1). Lineage (NCBI taxonomy): Eukaryota > Metazoa > Chordata > Mammalia > Chiroptera > Pteropodidae > Pteropus > Pteropus vampyrus. Next base: position 1,018,323 of record NW_011888948.1, read on the forward strand.
CAGCCTTTAAACTGTGACATAGGCTTTTTTCTTGCCTTCAGACACAAGCTGAAACATTGGCTCATCCTTGTTCTCAGGCCTTTGGGCCTTCAGACTCAGAATAGAACTACATCATCAGTTCTCTTAGGCCTTCATCTTGCCAATTCACCCTGCAGATCTTGAGACTTGCCAACCTCCATAATCACCAATTCTTCATTATCTATCTATCTATCTATCTATCTATCTATCTATCTATCTATCTATCTATCTATCTATCTATTTATCTATCATCTATCATCATCTATCTATCATCTATCTTGTTGATTCTGTTTCTCTGGAGAACCCTGACTAATGCAGGGAAAATGAACGAGTCTCCTATGCAGAATTACAAATATATTGTGTAGATAGATACTCTGTCATCTAAGAGACGAAGCATAACTCCCCATTCTTTAGGTGTGGGCTGTGCATAGTGACTTCCTTCTAGAGAGTACAGTATGGAAAGTGGGAAAAGAGTAAATTTACAGTGGAGAAACCTGACAAACATGACTTCAGCCAGATGATCAAGGTCAATATCAACAGTGATAAGTGATGTTGATAGTATGAACCTGTGAAATGATGGAATGAAAATGGCACTTTACTTCTGTGGTCTTCCTCCCCAAGACCTGTAACTCCATAGATCCAGCCTTAGGAACAAGGGCACGAGGGAGCAATGACCTGAGGCTTGCCTCTCTCCTGACACTGGGAAGGATGGCCTCTCTGCATGCTTAATGTCAGGGTGTTTTGGTAGGAAGCATGGTCTCAAAGGGGATGGAGAGATCATCTAGAGAAATAAGAGGTGGATTGTTTCATGCTACAGATTGGTGAAAAAGGTTATATTAGTTTTACTTATATGTTCTCTCTTTCTATGATTCATGTATAACATTTTTGCCTTTTTTGATAACAGCTTATTGAGATCTAATTCATATATCATACATTTCACTCATTTAAAGAATATGGATCAATGGTTTTTTGTCTATTTACAGAGTTGTGCAACCACCACCATAATCAATTTTAGAATATTTACACCCCATCAGATATCCTTTATCAGTCATCACTTATTTCCACCCAACTTCCCTAGCCTTAGACAACCACTAATCTATTTGTCTCAATAGATTTGCCTGTTCTGGATTTTTCATATAATCAAATTATACAATATGTGGTCTTTTATGACTGATGACTTCTTTCACTTAGCATAATGTTTTCAAGGTTCATTCATATAGGAGCATGTAGCAGTATTTCCTTTTGTTGCCTAATTATATTCCACTGTATAAATATACTATATTTTATTTATTTATTCATCAGTTTATGGACTGCTATGGACTGAATGCTTGTGTCCTTTTTCCCCTCCACCACAAAGTCATGTGTGGTGAATCCCAATGTGATGATGTTAAGAGGCGAAGCCTTTGGAAGGTAATTATTAAGGGTGGGGCCCTCCAGATGGGATTAATGCCCTTACAAGAAGAGACACGAGAGGACGGCCATCCACAAACCAGGCAGAGGGTCCTCACTGGAACCCATATATGCTGGCACCCTGACCTTGGACTTTCCAGCCTCCAGAACTGTGAGAAATTAATGTCTTGTTTAAGCTGCCCAGTCTGTGGTAATCTGTTACAGCAGCCTGAGCTGACTAACACATAGAGCTCTGCGTTGTTTCCACTTTTCGGCTATTATGAATAATGCTGCTATAGACATTCATATACAAGTTTTTGTGTGCACATGTTTTCATTTCTTCTGAGTCTATACCTAGAAGTGGAATTGCTGGGTCATATATTAACCCTGTGTTAACCTTTTGAGGAACTGCCATACTTTTCCAAAGCAGTGTACTATTTTACATTCTTACCAGCCACGTATGAGAGTTTCTCTTTCTTCATATCTTTCTCCATGTCTTCATCAACACTTGTTATTACCTATTTTTTTGATCATATATAGCCATTCTAGTGGTATTTCATTGTGGTTTCAATTTGCACTTCCCTCATGGCTAATTATATAACATTTTACAATCAGAATAAAATAAGTACTATATTAAAATATAGCAATGACTATCTTCTTTTGGTAAGACATTATCTGTGTCCCAGTTTTCTTTGACATTCTATGATTCTGCATTTCAGATTATGTATTGCTCTTTTAAACTACTTGAGAATTTACTTATGACATGTTCTTTATGTTTTAAATTTTCTATAATGTCATTAACTTTTATGGAAATGTATTTTTACTTGAGTTTATTACAGAGGTGTGGCTTTCCTATCCTCAGTCATAGGATTTTACTCTTTCCCTGCTGATGAATTCCCTCCCCTCCCCATGTCAGAAGAGCCAACAGCAGCACATTCACTTACAGACCAACCTAATCTGCACCCAGGATGCCCTAGGGGACCACTCGAAGAGTGGGGGACAGTGCTGTCCTGGCAGAAATGAGACCCACCTATGAATCCCTTGTGCTCATTTCCAGGCCACTCCATAGAGTGGAGATTCCTGGGCATTGTGGTGAAACAACAATAATCTAAAAGTTGTGTGAAGTCGGCTATCTTCATTATTTTTTTTCATTCCCAAATCGAGATAGTGTTTCCAGATTACATAAATAAATGAGTAAGTAATTATCAAGATTTTCAAGGTTAAGTCACTAAGGATTTTGAGATAATTTGAGTCTGAAAAGTGCTGTTATGAAGCTTATCTTCCAGCCTCCTTTTCAAGTTTCATACCATATCACTTAGGATTAGGTTTGACTGCAAAATAAACTGGCTTATACAGTAGAGAAATTTATTTTCTCAAATGTGCAGGTCTGGCAGTGAGCAGTCCAGGGCTGATATGGTAGCTCCATGTTGACAGGGACTAAGAAACATTCTATTTTGTTGCTCCGCTCTACATAACATCCATTCCTAAAATCGCTTCGTGGTTTAAAGAAACTGCTGGGGCTCTAGCCATTAACCTCTCATTCCAGCCATCAGTAGAGGGAAGGTAGAAAGAAGGCACACATCCCGCCCTTAAGTTTACTTCCTGAAATTACACGCAATGCTGTTGCGTACATCTCATGGGCTAGAACTTAGTAACACAGTCATATCTGGCTGTGAATGAGAAGTAATGCCATTATTCCCCATAGCCATGTAGTTGGCTAAAAATTGAAGATTCTGTTACTAAAGAAAACAGCAGATGTCGTGAGACAACTAGCAGTCTCCAACACCACATCTAAGAATAATGATTCCCTTTCCTGGTACACTCAGTACTGAAAGAGCAAGCTCAAAGTCCAGCCTTAACTCTGACAGTCATTAGAGAAAGTAACGCACTTCACAAACTAGGAAATTTAATTATGAATCTCTGAGTTTTTTTTTTTCTCTTCTAACACCCTTTTCATTAACTGAGAGTGTTCTTAAAAGCTATGGAGAATAAACCTTTTGGCGAATTAATAAAGCAGGTTGTAGGCATTGACTCAGAGCTTCGACCTCTCCTGGACCTTGGCTGCAGCTTCCCATTGGTCTCCCTGCCTCTACTCTCTCGCTACTCAAACCCTCATCCACATTCCTGCTGGAGTTATTAAATCTCCCCTGTGTAAAACCCTCCTTTGGCTCCTTCTCGCCTACAGGATGAAGGGTAATTCCTTGGCCTGGTGTGTGAGACCCTTCACTGCCAGCCTTAGCCGACTTTCTGGCTTCCCCTCTCAGGGCTCAGTGTTCCCTGACCAGGCCCAGAGCCTGTGCACATTGTCTCCTCTCTTTGGAATGTTTCCTATTGAGGCTAAGACACCCTTGCTTATTTCTCAAAAACCAGTTCTATTCATCCCCCAACCCCAAGAAAGGAAAAGGTAGTTGCCCACCACTGTGTCCTGTCCCCATTACACTTTGTACCATCACATCATAAAAACCTCTTTTCGAATATCTAATCTCAATGACTCTGTAAGCTTCTTAGAGGCAGAGAACATCACTATTTTCAAGCTACCTACGTACCTAGCCGGCCTGGTGCCCGACACTTCCAGAGGAGAGGCTCGGCAACAGCTTGCCAACTGACATAAATTCATTGAAATGTTTCCTTCTGGTTAATAACCAGAATCATGTTTATTTTTCTTAATCAGATTGAGCCAAATATCTATTATAGTCAACAGATTGAGCGGAGGGCTTAAGAGACATATCAGATATTTATTTGCTCACTCACAGGGCAGGAACGGTTGTGATGTCCAGTCAGGGGGCCACTGCAGTGATCTAGAGGAGAGATGATGGTGGCTCAGTCACTAGAACCAACTAAGAAGACAGTAAAATTTTAGCTCTTCCTTCTAGGCACACACCTGGAAGTTATACACCATTAGTAAAAATGCCACATTCTTCCTCATTCTACACCAATGCATCCTGAATCATCGGTATAAACATTTTTCATTTTTTTTTCTGAATAAGATTAAGCTGCTTGAGTTGACTGAGTTAAGATTTATTGCCTTAATAGTGAATAGAGAATTGAATAGAGTAAGTAATAGCTTGCCCTGTCCCCGAAGAGGTTTATTTTAGGAAACTTGAAATAACAGGTATGTAAAGATGCTAAAGTATCCATACCTCTTCCTTGTGAGTGAGACAAACTAAAGGCCTCGCTCTCTCATTTCCAGTCTGGGCTCCTGTGCTCTTTACACAGATGGTAAAATGATTATTTAGGTTTCATTCATCAAGGCTATGACTCAGTGAAGAAAATGGACAGTTGCACTGACTAAGGGAACCCTTTCCTGGGTTTTCTTGTTTCCCTGTGAAAACCTGACTGAAAAGCTTCCTCTTCATGCACTTTCTGGAGCTGGGTCTTTGCTCAGAGCAGAGGTTGAGAGAACTGTTTAGGAACTCTCTGTCCCATCTCTACGAACCACAAATGTCAGCTTTTGAAGGACAGGGGTCACATGTCTCTTTTTAAATCCCTGCAATGCTCAGCCCACTCAATAATTAGTGGGCACTCGATTTCTATAATGTCATTAACTTTTATGGAAATGTATTTTTACTTGAGTTTATTACAGAGGTGTGGCTTTCCTATCCTCAGTCACAGGATTTTACTCTTTCCCTGCTGATGAATTCCCTCCCCTCCCCATGTCAGAAGAGCCAACAGCAGCACATTCACTTACAGACCAACCTAATCTGCACCCAGGATGCCCTAGGGGACCACTCGAAGAGTGGGGGACAGTGCTGTCCTGGCAGAAATGAGACCCACCTATGAATCCCTTGTGCTCATTTCCAGGCCACTCCATAGAGTGGAGATTCCTGGGCATTGTGGTGAAACAACAATAATCTAAAAGTTGTGTGAAGTCGGCTATCTTCATTATTTTTTTTCATTCCCAAATCGAGATAGTGTTTCCAGATTACATAAATAAATGAGTAAGTAATTATCAAGATTTTCAAGGTTAAGTCACTAAGGATTTTGAGATAATTTGAGTCTGAAAAGTGCTGTTATGAAGCTTATCTTCCAGCCTCCTTTTCAAGTTTCATACCATATCACTTAGGATTAGGTTTGACTGCAAAATAAACTGGCTTACACAGTAGAGAAATTTATTTTCTCTAATGTGCAGGTCTGGCAGTGAGCAGTCCAGGGCTGATATGGTAGCTCCATGTTGACAGGGACTAAGAAACATTCTATTTTGTTGCTCCGCTCTACATAACATCCATTCCTAAAATCGCTTCGTGGTTTAAAGAAACTGCTGGGGCTCTAGCCATTAACCTCTCATTCCAGCCATCAGTAGAGGGAAGGTAGAAAGAAGGCACACATCCCGCCCTTAAGTTTACTTCCTGAAATTACACGCAATGCTGTTGCGTACATCTCATGGGCTAGAACTTAGTAACACAGTCATATCTGGCTGTGAATGAGAAGTAATGCCATTATTCCCCATAGCCATGTAGTTGGCTAAAAATTGAAGATTCTGTTACTAAAGAAAACAGCAGATGTCGTGAGACAACTAGCAGTCTCCAACACCACATCTAAGAATAATGATTCCCTTTCCTGGTACACTCAGTACTGAAAGAGCAAGCTCAAAGTCCAGCCTTAACTCTGACAGTCATTAGAGAAAGTAACGCACTTCACAAACTAGGAAATTTAATTATGAATCTCTGAGTTTTTTTTTTTCTCTTCTAACACCCTTTTCATTAACTGAGAGTGTTCTTAAAAGCTATGGAGAATAAACCTTTTGGCGAATTAATAAAGCAGGTTGTAGGCATTGACTCAGAGCTTCGACCTCTCCTGGACCTTGGCTGCAGCTTCCCATTGGTCTCCCTGCCTCTACTCTCTCGCTACTCAAACCCTCATCCACATTCCTGCTGGAGTTATTAAATCTCCCCTGTGTAAAACCCTCCTTTGGCTCCTTCTCGCCTACAGGATGAAGGGTAATTCCTTGGCCTGGTGTGTGAGACCCTTCACTGCCAGCCTTAGCCGACTTTCTGGCTTCCCCTCTCAGGGCTCAGTGTTCCCTGACCAGGCCCAGAGCCTGTGCACATTGTCTCCTCTCTTTGGAATGTTTCCTATTGAGGCTAAGACACCCTTGCTTATTTCTCAAAAACCAGTTCTATTCATCCCCCAACCCCAAGAAAGGAAAAGGTAGTTGCCCACCACTGTGTCCTGTCCCCATTACACTTTGTACCATCACATCATAAAAACCTCTTTTCGAATATCTAATCTCAATGACTCTGTAAGCTTCTTAGAGGCAGAGAACATCACTATTTTCAAGCTACCTACGTACCTAGCCGGCCTGGTGCCCGACACTTCCAGAGGAGAGGCTCGGCAACAGCTTGCCAACTGACATAAATTCATTGAAATGTTTCCTTCTGGTTAATAACCAGAATCATGTTTATTTTTCTTAATCAGATTGAGCCAAATATCTATTATAGTCAACAGATTGAGCGGAGGGCTTAAGAGACATATCAGATATTTATTTGCTCACTCACAGGGCAGGAACGGTTGTGATGTCCAGTCAGGGGGCCACTGCAGTGATCTAGAGGAGAGATGATGGTGGCTCAGTCACTAGAACCAACTAAGAAGACAGTAAAATTTTAGCTCTTCCTTCTAGGCACACACCTGGAAGTTATACACCATTAGTAAAAATGCCACATTCTTCCTCATTCTACACCAATGCATCCTGAATCATCGGTATAAACATTTTTCATTTTTTTTTCTGAATAAGATTAAGCTGCTTGAGTTGACTGAGTTAAGATTTATTGCCTTAATAGTGAATAGAGAATTGAATAGAGTAAGTAATAGCTTGCCCTGTCCCCGAAGAGGTTTATTTTAGGAAACTTGAAATAACAGGTATGTAAAGATGCTAAAGTATCCATACCTCTTCCTTGTGAGTGAGACAAACTAAAGGCCTCGCTCTCTCATTTCCAGTCTGGGCTCCTGTGCTCTTTACACAGATGGTAAAATGATTATTTAGTTTTCATTCATCAAGGCTATGACTCAGTGAAGAAAATGGACAGTTGCACTGACTAAGGGAACCCTTTCCTGGGTTTTCTTGTTTCCCTGTGAAAACCTGACTGAAAAGCTTCCTCTTCATGCACTCTCTGGAGCTGGGTCTTTGCTCAGAGCAGAGGTTGAGAGAACTGTTTAGGAACTCTCTGTCCCATCCCTACGAACCACAAATGTCAGCTTTTGAAGGACAGGGGTCACATGTCTCTTTTTAAATCCCTGCAATGCTCAGCCCACTCAATAATTAGTGGGCACTCGATAAATATCAATTAGTGATTGCATTCTTACATACAGATAGACACGGGAGAAGCCAGAAATACTGCTGTTACTATCCTTTATTTAGTTCACTTGCTTTAACTGTCAAGTGAGAGACGTGTTTTATTGGAGAAAAAAACTTTATTGGATATGGATTGAACAGAAATCTCCAGAACTACCCTACAACAATGAAATAAAACCATCTTTACTTACTTATTTAAGTAAAATGATGATGTTCTGATAACACATCAGTGAGGTAGGCCTTTCCTGAATTGTGAACAAGCAACTTCTGGATACCTGTACAATGGACCGCTTTCTTGATTCTGCTGCTTTGCCACAACTCTTCTTCCTGCTTTGCTAAAAGCATCCCTTGTGTTTTATGTATGTTCAAAGTATCGTTTTCTTTTATAAAGCCAATTGCATAATCCCGTTAGTGGGACTTCAGGGGAAGAGATGAAACATGTTGAGATTCTAGTATGTTGGCCAGGGAGAGCTGGAGATGCAGCTGTTGTCTATTTGGTGAGGGAAGGAAGTGGGAGAGGAAACCTCGAAGGTGATGGGCAGGGCCAGGTGTGAGTGGGGGCAGTTTCTGACAAAAGCAAAACTTGAGCTGGGAGTGGGGTAGTAATGCTGTGAAATGGGGATGGAAATGGAGGATAAAGGAAGAATGGGGTTTGCTCAAGATGATGCATTGATAGAGGTGAAAGCCGTCTGACCTTGCTGGAGGATTTCTGTGGATAGTGGCAGCAGCATAAATAAGGTATAAGCATCAAATAGTAGAATAAGACTTCGAAAATCTGTGAAAGAGTAGAGAAGAGAAAGTACAGGTCGGGGGCTAGGTTATAGAGTGAGGAGAGGAGCCAAAGGCAGGGGGCAGCATTATAGAAGGACTGAGGTAGTTTTGGAAGGGAGGTCCCTCCCCTAAAGGTTCATCTCTAAAGAAAGTTCAAGTTGGTTAAAATGCACTTGAAGAGAATTATAAAACTGCCTGAGAAATAAAAGAAGACCCAAAATTAAAAGAAGACCGAAAGGAGATTAGATTCCTGGAGGGAAGATTGAATATCATAAAACATCAATTCTTTTCAGATTAGTTTAGAATTTTAACACGATTGCAATCAAAATCCCAAAAGAATTTTATTCAATTTTTGGAACTTGACAAATTATTCTATGGAAAAGTAAACTTGCGAAAATAACTATCAGAATCTAGGAAAAGAAAAGTATAGAATCCTACAGGACACAAAAACATTATATAAAGTGACAATAATTAACTCAGTTAACACTGGTGCAAGATTAGACAGATAGAGATATCTAGACCTATAACTAACCCTTGAAATGCCATAGAGTAGACTAGTTAACAAGTGTGGGTTTGAATCCTCATTCTGACACCTCTTGGCCGTAAGAACTTGGACAGTTTCTGCACCTATAAAGTCGGGGTGATTGTACCTACCTCTTAAGGCTGTTCTGAATGTTAAATGAGCGAATGAGTGTGAAGTTCTTAGAACAGTGCCTGCTACACAGTTAATGCTCAGTCGTGTTTATTTGTATTTTATCTGTGGTTCCTCTGAAATGCAGAAGTAAGTTACAGTATTTATGCCTACAACAAACTTCAAATTATTTTTCCGAATAACCTGAATATACTAGATAAGTATTTGCCAAAATATTGCACAGCAGCATGTTCCTGATAAAAAGAGTTTTTGATTGAATGTTTAAGTGATATTGCACACTCTAGCTCCTCTTTGTCACCAAGTTCCTGAAGTCCTATAGTAAATAGACATAATATCTCCTAAAGTAGTTGGCCCTTGAACAGTTTTTGTATAATATCTACTAACATCCTCTAGAATTGGTGTTCTCTGGCACACATTTTGGGAAATGCTGTGTTGACCAGCTATAGATCAGAGGAAAACCTAAACTACAGATCACCTTAGAATCCCAAATAACTAATTTTTGATGGCCATTAAAAATAGATTGAAATACATTTGTAGTAACAGATTAAATCTATTTTCTAATATATTTATTTTAATTAGTTTCAAGTATATGGTACATTGGTAAGACATCTATACTGTTCATAAAACGATACGCCCAATTTCTTTCTCCTTCCCCGACCCTCCACCTAACCAACACTTTAATGCTAACTGCATTCTCTATGCCATGCTCCCCATCTCTGTGACCATCCATCAACTACTAATTTCTACTTCTTTAACCCTTCACCCCATTCTCCCAGTCCCCCAAACCTCTCCCCTCTCTCTGTCACCAAATTGTCCACTATATTTGTAACTCTATTTTTGATTAGTTTGTTCTTTTTATTCCTTAAATTCCGCATACAAGTGAAGTCATACAGTGTTTGTCTTTCTATGTCTGACTTAAATACCTTCTAGGTCCATCAAAGCACTATTTTTTTCCATTGCCTTCCTTTTAGTCAGTGTGTGTCTTTTAATCTGAAGTAAGTCTCTTATAGGCAACATGTAGGGATCTTGTTTTCCTATGCATTCATCCACTCTATCTTTTAGTTGGAGCACTTAATTCTTTTCCATTGAGGTATTTGTTGATAGGAATGTAATTGTTACCATTCTTCATTCCCGTTTTTGATATATGTTTGTTCTTCTTAAAGAAGTCCCTCCAACATTTCTTGTTGGTAATACTGGCTTGGTGATAATAAATTCTCTTAGCTTATTTTTGTCTGGGAAGCTCTTTATCTCTCTTTCAACTCTAAATGATAGCTTTGCTGGATAAAGTATTCTTGGTTGTAGATCCTGGGTCTTCATTCCGTCAAATATTTTGTGCCAAACCCTTCTGTCCTGCATAGTTTCTTTTGAGAAATCAGCTGCCAGTCTTATGGGCATTCCCTTTTGGTAACTATCTGCTTTTCTCTTGCTGCTTTTCATATTCTTTCTTTGTAGATAACCTTTGGCATTTTAATTATGATGTGTCTTGGTATGGGCCTCTTTGGGCTCCTGGTTTTGAGGACTTTCTGAGCTTCCTGGGGTTTTATGTCCATTTCCTTCACCAAGTTAGGAAAGTTTTCCATCATTATTTCTTCAAACAGCTGTTCAACATATTGTTTTCCTTCAGGTATGCCGATCAGATGGATATTCAAACCCTTAATAGTGTCCCATATGCTCCTTAAATTATTTTTATAGCCTTGGCATCTTTTTCCTTGACATTCTGATTGAGTGTCCTTGGCCTTCCCATCCTCTAGATAGCTCATCTAATCTTTTTCTTTATTCACTTTGTTTATTCCATTTAACATACTTCTCATCTCAGATAATGTGTTCTTCATTTCAGACTGGTTCCCTTTTATAATTTCCATTTTCATTTTTATGTTTTTTATCTCACTGAATTTATCTACACTTCTCAAAAGTTCATTGAGCATCTTTATAACTGGTGTTTTGAACTCTGCATCTGTTAGATTACTTGACTCCATTATATCTGGATCTCTGTTCTGTTCACTCATATGGTTTCTGCTTCTTTGTCTTCTCATTTTGGCTGCTTTTCCGTGTCTGTTTCTATGTACTGAGCAAAGCTCCTGTCTCCCAGCCTTATTAGTGTAGATTTGTAAAGTAGGTGTCCAGTGGCACAGTCCTGAGAGGGGTTCAGCTGCAAGTCAAACTTAGTCCAAGCCTCTATCCTTCCAGGGCCACCTGTTAAGATTCAGCAAGCAATCCACAGATGTTGTGCTTATAGTTACCTCAAAAAGCCACACTTGAAACCGAGGCTAGCTACCTCCAGTGTGATTCTAGGCGCTGCGCAGCAAGGAGCACCTGACTCGCTGAGGATACACCTGGATGTGGCTTAGATGGGACTGCAAGTTGGGAGAGGCGGGGTTTCAGGGAATCCTCTGGGCAGAGAGACCTCTGTTTTCCAGTTTGATGACACCGCAGCTATGGAGGTGCTGTGTCCTGGGACGGGGGTGGGCTCAACGGGGAACAATGGATACTGCCGGTACTTCTGTTTATACAGAGCGAGTTTTGCCTCAGCCCTTACTCTAACAATTTCTCCCTGCAAGTCCCTGGTGCCCCCTGCACACAGCCCAATCAGCACTGGTGCTCAGAGCAAGCAGGTCCGTCACTGCAAAAATCTGCTCGTGGACTTGGCTCCTTTAAGAGACGTCTGCCGCTGCCTCAGCCTCCATTTCACTCAGCCACTTGAGACTGGGCAGCCCCACGTCCTCGCCCCATCCTACCTTCTGCCATTGTAGGGTGATTTCTTGGATTTTTTCCTAGTTGTATGGCCTGTTCATCTATACCCCAGGCAATTTTTCCTTGCTGCTTGCTCCTTATTTCTGTCACAACTTTGATTTGATTGCCAGAGGGATGAACAGAGCCTCTATCATCTATGCCATTGTTTTTCCTCCCCCCCGATTAGATCTCTTTTTATTCCAAGCTGTATCTATCAGACCAGAACTGGTAGTCATTTTTAAACAATTGATATATAAAGATGATTCAAGCATCTTTTATTAT
>NW_011888948.1:1030503-1032687 GCF_000151845.1 Pteropus vampyrus
CAGCAAGGAGCACCTGACTCGCTGAGGATACACCTGGATGTGGCTTAGATGGGACTGCAAGTTGGGAGAGGCGGGGTTTCAGGGAATCCTCTGGGCAGAGAGACCTCTGTTTTCCAGTTTGATGACACCGCAGCTATGGAGGTGCTGTGTCCTGGGACGGGGGTGGGCTCAACGGGGAACAATGGATACTGCCGGTACTTCCGTCTATACAGAGCGAGTTTTGCCTCAGCCCTTACTCTAACAATTTCTCCCTGCAAGTCCCTGGTGCCCCCTGCACACAGCCCAATCAGCACTGGTGCTCAGAGCAAGCAGGTCCGTCACTGCAAAAATCTGCTCGTGGACTTGGCTCCTTTAAGAGACGTCTGCCGCTGCCTCAGCCTCCATTTCACTCAGCCACTTGAGACTGGGCAGCCCCACGTCCTCGCCCCATCCTACCTTCTGCTGTTGTAGGGTGATTTCTTGGATTTTTTCCTAGTTGTATGGCCTGTTCATCTATACCCCAGGCAATTTTTCCTTGCTGCTTGCTCCTTATTTCTGTCACAACTTTGATTTGATTGCCAGAGGGATGAACAGAGCCTCTATCATCTATGCCATTGTTTTTCCTCCCCCCCGATTAGATCTCTTTTTATTCCAAGCTGTATCTATCAGACCAGAACTGGTAGTCATTTTTAAACAATTGATATATAAAGATGATTCAAGCATCTTTTATTATTTTACTTAAATAATAAAAGCAAAGGTCGTTTTTGCAATAATTACTCAAACCATGAAGCGGCCCTTCATGGTTTTAAATCTTTATTTTTCCCATTTTTTTTTAATGGCACAAAGACTTCTGAATCATTGCTCTCAAAAATTTAATTCCGCAGAAAGAACAAGAGAGTTCTTCAAATTAAATATTTTTTAACAACCCAAATCCCCCAAACGAAGGTGTATAACAACAAAAAAATCTGAAGAATTCTAGTCTCCCGCTGCCATGAAATATTTTCACTGAGATGCTAGAAAAGATGAGCCTGTCAATTTCCTGTTGTTATTGCTGGTGGAGCCAAAGTGTCAGGCAGCCATGAGCATGGCCACGTGCCTCCTCGAAGCCCAAGACTGTCTTATCCATCTTGGCATCTCTAGCCCAGCCTTGTGCTTGGCACACAGTAGATGCCAAGAAATATTTGTTGAATGAAAAAAGTTCAGTCCTTCCAAAAGAATCAAAAAGAAAATGTACTATACGATGTTGGGTTTTCAAGAGTTTACTGTTTCTACCATCATTTCTGAGAATAGCTATGCATAATACTTAAGTTATGTTAATTAATTATGCCAATTTCACTTTTCAAGATCCCTATCAAATAGGTAGGAACAGTTTTATAATTAGTGTGACAGTTGCTTATAGGAAGATATATGCTTCTAAAGTGTTGGAAAATTATTCTTGTGATGAGTCAAGACATTTTTCCTGTAATTTAATTTATATTATTATATTTGCTTTAAAGTGCTCTTCAAAAATAAAAATAAAGAAGTTTCAGAGATTGAATCTTCATAAAGTCTGAATTTGTAAAATCCAGCAACTAATGAACATTTTCTAAAGATGAGTTTAATGGAATAGGTCTGGAATGCCAACTACGAAAGATAGGTTATAGTAAACTTCATTAAAGTATTGTGAATTTTCCAAGCCTCAATGTACATAGTCCAATCTCATTACAAGAATATAATGCAAGGCCAAAAAACAAGAGCTTTCTCATTACCTGTCTTGGATGCCACACCTCCATGTCTGCACATGATGCAGGGATGGTGGTGGGTGAATCATTAACTGCTGTCCGTTTGTGACAATGGAGAGCTGTCACATAGATAATCCAAAAGGTAGATGTTTATTTCATCATTTCTGGCACCTCAACAGGTACCAGTCACTAGATAAGGGTAATCAAATGTAAATCTGTCTAATGGTTTCTCCTGGCCTTTGTTCTGTCTCCAACAGTTATATGAGGATATGTTTTGTAGGACTGTTAAACTGTCTTTCATGCTGTCAGTGTTAAAAGGGATATATTCCTAAATTTCTAGCTTCCATTAAAAACCCTTTAGAAACCTTTAGAAATTGTTAATGGATTTATCTAATCACATGGCAGGGTAGAATCCTTTATACAGTACCCCACAGAGTAAGTGCTTATATTTAATGATGAATGCTGAATTACCTGGATTTTGCTA
>NW_011888948.1:1033532-1037343 GCF_000151845.1 Pteropus vampyrus
ATTTTCCAAGCCTCAATGTACATAGTCCAATCTCATTACAAGAATATAATGCAAGGCCAAAAAACAAGAGCTTTCTCATTACCTGTCTTGGATGCCACACCTCCATGTCTGCACATGATGCAGGGATGGTGGTGGGTGAATCATTAACTGCTGTCCGTTTGTGACAATGGAGAGCTGTCACATAGATAATCCAAAAGGTAGATGTTTATTTCATCATTTCTGGCACCTCAACAGGTACCAGTCACTAGATAAGGGTAATCAAATGTAAATCTGTCTAATGGTTTCTCCTGGCCTTTGTTCTGTCTCCAACAGTTATATGAGGATATGTTTTGTAGGACTGTTAAACTGTCTTTCATGCTGTCAGTGTTAAAAGGGATATATTCCTAAATTTCTAGCTTCCATTAAAAACCCTTTAGAAACCTTTAGAAATTGTTAATGGATTTATCTAATCACATGGCAGGGTAGAATCCTTTATACAGTACCCAACAGAGTAAGTGCTTATATTTAATGATGAATGCTGAATTACCTGGATTTTGCTAACAAAATACCTAATCTCTCTTGGGCCACTTTCCCCATGTATGAAATGAGGATTTGGACAAATGGTCTCCAGGATGCCTTCTTGTTGAACAATTAATTCAGTTTCAAAACTTTGTCTTCCTATACCACCTCTGGGTAGAAAAATCCTGTTTCTTACACAGCATGAAAATAACACAATGCTCTAAATATTTCCTTTTTAAAGTTTTAGAGGTTGCTTCCTTAATTATTAGCATTCAGGAATTTGATAAGCTATTCCAAGTTCACCCTACCCATCATACTCACCATGATTTTATAGATTTGGATAATATTCTTTTTCAACCTTGACTTTCAGATTGAAATGCCTCCATGTCTAATGACCTGCCTTCTCTTGGTCACTTGCTATTCTTTTTTGGGATTTCTTCAACTCACCTTTTCATCTGAAATGCAATAAGCAAACTTTATGTAGGTAAGGAGAGACAAGTTTTGTGTCTTGTTTCTTATAGTGATTGATCAGATTATCTGCTTAATTTTCAAAACTTCTCTTAATATTAGCATTTTATAGATACTTTTGATTGTGACTACATACTGGACTGGTACCTATAGAGATCTCTTTCTGAGCTTAAATAATACCTAGGAGACCATGATATTCACAGTTTTGACTATTTACCCCCAAATCTCAGTTTCTTGTTCATCACTTATAAGTCACTTCTGTCTACTCACAACATAGTGTGAGAAGTCTAGTTTACCCTGTTGAGCTAGCACTATATACCTACTTTACTTGAATATCATGTCCCCTTTCCAGAATTAACACCACTTTTAATATGAAAAATCCTAGTATAGATCCCTGGAGATCCCACATCTCCCCTTTCTTTGTTTTCAATTTAACTTGTTTGGAGCTTGGCAACAGTTTGAATGAATGAATCAGAATCACAGAGTTTTAGAAAACATCTAGTTCAGCCTCTAACTAAGCAAGAACCATATTTACAAGATATCTGGGATGGTCATCTAGTCTGTGTATCAATTATATTTTCTTAGTTTCTGTATTCTTGACACTCCGGCATCTGGGGCCTCATGGATGTGGGAGAGACTGCCACACGTGGGGTTAGCCGATTCCTGGAGTCAGCAAACGACTTGCTCCAGGAGCCTGTCTTTCATTTGCAAACCAATCAATCCATAGCCCCCACCCCCTCTACCAGGCTCTCATACTCCAAGTCAGGATTGTCCTGTTAATCATCCCAGGGCCAGGTACCAGATAACTGGGGACAGCCTCTCTACCCCAGAGTCTGCTATTCAAACTAGCCAACCGTAAGTATGCTTATTCTGCCTTGACCATGGAAACCACAAGGCTCATGCCCATGCCTTCTTCCCCCTGCTCCTTTTTGCTCCTGTCAGACTCCAGTGCTTACCTGTGTGTCCCTGTGAGGCATATATGTCCTCTTCTCTTGAAACTGTAACAGACTACCTTTCTCAATGGCAGTCATCTCCTGAACTGTTGGCTCACCATACCTGAATAATAATAAAACCCACATTTTAAAACAACTGTTAGAACAATTCCAGGGACCAGAAGTTCATCTCTTTGCAAGGCAGCAATTTCATCAGTGAACTAATAATAGGAAAGTTCCTTCTCATCTTAAACTGAAATCTGCTTCCTTGTACCATCCAATAATCCTGCCTCCAGGACAACAGAAAATAAATCCACTCATTTTTTTTTTCAAGCAATGAACAGTCAGATATCTGAAATACATCTATGATTATCTTTCCTGAAATACATTAGTGAAAATCACATACATTGAATCTATAGATTTTGGTAGTTGTATTTCTAGTCTCTTTCTAATAATGGTTAGCATTTCATAAGTCATTTTGGCTCCAATAGCCCAGTGGATTGAATATTTTCTTCTAACATTCTCGGTGTCTTTAAGGATTATTCATTCATTTATGGAGTAAGCAGCCCCTCAGCAGCCTGGTAGCCTCTGCTGGTTTATCATTGTTCTTTCTAAAGTGCAGTGTCTACTAGAACTGGTCTCCTTCACGTGGCTTCACTAGCACTATTACTTCCCTGAGTCGAGGACCACATGTACACTGGTACCTGGCATAGCATCAACTGAAGTTTCTGAATCCTTTCAAATAAATTTCTATGAAACACACGGTATCATGTAATTTAGTAATTGAACTGTGATTCTACTGCAGCTTTTTCTATCTTTAGGTATGGATGTAAAATTTACCATTCTCTAGTGTACAGGGCTTCCTTCAGAATCAGTCTTTCCTCTTATTTTTTAAAATTAATTTTTATTCCCCAAACAATATAAACAATAAACTTGAATGAAATTTATTAGATAAATGTAAAACTGTAAACATCACAAGGTAGATATACTTGGGTATATATCACTTTTTCCTATACATGAGGCTTGTTTCTGTTGTTTTTTCAAATAAGTCGTGTTATACATACAAATATTTAACAATTTACTTTTTTTCATTTACCAACATATCTTGGATATCCTAGAGCCATACTTATGAATAAGTTACAAGTAGCAGAGTTCCTTCCAGCCAGGGACTATTTTAAGTATTTATGAAACACAACATACAGACGATGCAATTGTGAATGACTATATTGTAATGATCCCTATGTAACTACAAATTACACATTGCATCCAATACTGGGATAATTTTTCCTTTAAATTTCTAAGAATTCTTGTATGGATGGTGTGATCCATTTATCTCGCTAATTATATCTAACATTATTGTTTCTACACACTATTTTAAAAACTTGGTCCCAGTTATTTTAAAAGAGCGTGTTAAAAGGGAGTCTCATATCCAGTAAATGGGAAAGCAATAGTTAACTGATACTGTTACTTTGCATAATACTCATTCATATTAACAGCCTTGTTAGCTCCCAACAGTATTTCCCTGCCAGGTTGCATAAATAATGCAAATCGATATGTGGTCGTTGATTATGTTCCATTTTTGAGTACTATGCTTGGTTATATCTGTGTACAGGGAAATTTCAGTTTTGATTAGTTTCTTCTCACAAATCATATCTAGTGTTTTTGCATTTTCTAAAACAAGTTTAACATATTTTATCAAGATTTGTCAAAGATTTCACTCACACTTCTAGATATGCTTTTGCTGTCCATATCTAGACTTATATTAAGTAAACATACAGTAGTAAAAGAGATGTGAGCAACAATATTATGCATGTTTTTGTTAATGATTTAGAAAAACTTTAAATTATATTTTGTCATTCTTATGTTTGTAATCCAATTTGGAAGTATATTCAAATAATCTTAACTGATAAGCT
>NW_011888948.1:1037393-1042911 GCF_000151845.1 Pteropus vampyrus
CTAATTATATCTAACATTATTGTTTCTACACACTATTTTAAAAACTTGGTCCCAGTTATTTTAAAAGAGCGTGTTAAAAGGGAGTCTCATATCCAGTAAATGGGAAAGCAATAGTTAACTGATACTGTTACTTTGCATAATACTCATTCATATTAACAGCCTTGTTAGCTCCCAACAGTATTTCCCTGCCAGGTTGCATAAATAATGCAAATCGATATGTGGTCGTTGATTATGTTCCATTTTTGAGTACTATGCTTGGTTATATCTGTGTACAGGGAAATTTCAGTTTTGATTAGTTTCTTCTCACAAATCATATCTAGTGTTTTTGCATTTTCTAAAACAAGTTTAACATATTTTATCAAGATTTGTCAAAGATTTCACTCACACTTCTAGATATGCTTTTGCTGTCCATATCTAGACTTATATTAAGTAAACATACAGTAGTAAAAGAGATGTGAGCAACAATATTATGCATGTTTTTGTTAATGATTTAGAAAAACTTTAAATTATATTTTGTCATTCTTATGTTTGTAATCCAATTTGGAAGTATATTCAAATAATCTTAACTGATAAGCTGAAGGCAGTTAACAGTCAAATTCTCTTTTTCTGGATTTTAATATGTAAACTGATTATAAGACTTTGTTTCACATATCTAACATTACAAATCCCTTGCAATGTTGAAATCACTGAAATAACATGAATAATAAATTATTTTCAGTCTGAGTATGAATAACTACACTAGTGCGAACAAATAGATTTTTGCAATATTCAGAAAAAAGACAGTGGACGATGTTCTCTTCAGCCAAGAACAAATGCAGGTCTTTGTCTTTTAAAATAAAAGCAAGTTTTATGTCCCATCTATGTCTATATTTAGCTATCATTAAATATTTAAGCTCTGCATATATACTAATATTCTATTTGCTTCATGAGAGTCTTTATTTTTTAATTTCTCCTAGCTCAGGGTAATTTTTAAACAACTATTTTTAAGAACAGTTTACAGAAAAATTGAGTAGTACAGAGTTCCCATATATCCCCTCTCCCAGTCTCTCCTGTTACATCTTACATTAGTATGGTACGTTCTGTTAATAATTAATCAGTGAATGTTGATACATTATTAGTAACTTAAGTCCATAGTTTATTCGGATTTCCTTAGTTCTTACTTAATGTCCTTTCTCTGTTCCTGATTCTCACACTGCATCTACTTGTCATGGCCCCTCAAGTTCCTCCTGGGTGTGACAGTTTCTCTGATTTCTTTGTTTTCGATGACCTTGACAGTTTGGAGGACTACTGCCCAGGTATTTTGCAGGATGCCCCTGGAATTTGTCTAATGTTTTTCTTAAGTTTAGACTGAGGTTATAGGTTTTGGGGAGGTAATTAGACACCAACAGGTTAAAAACACATCTAGACTTCATCGAACTGTAGCCATTGATATAACTCATATATCACTTCTGGTACTGTACCTGTTCTGTAGGATTAGAGGCACAAAAGATAGTCTTGAGAAAAGAATATGATGATTAAAAAAAAAGGCTGGCTTTTAAAAAAATAACTAAGAGGTAGATAACATTATAAAGACGGCAAACGGTGGTCATTTTAATTTACTTTCCCAACTAAGCATGTTCTCTATGAATTAAAATTACTAAGAGACAAAGTCAGACAAAAATGCATAAATAATAGTTAGTTCAAGTCTATATATCTTCAGAGGTAAAATTTGAGATTTATATAAATAAATGTTACTCAAGTATATGTTTTCAAAGCACATTGTCATGATTCTGTCTACCAAATAAGCAATGAATAAATATTGGGTAGAATTCTTTTGCTTGCAGGTCAAAAATAGTCTGTGTTAAATGTTTGGAAATTTATAGTTAGTTGGCAATCATTATTAAATAATTCTCTCTTGAGCAGTGGTTCTCAAACTTTAGCGTGTATTAGAATCCCCTGAAGGGCTTATTCAAATACCCATTCCTCGGTGTTATCCCCAGAGTTTCTGATTCAGTGGGACTGGAGTGGGCCTGAGAACGTCCTTGTCTAACAAGTTCCCAGGTGATGCTGATGCTGCCGGCCTGAAGACCACACTATGAAAACCACTGCTTTCCAGTCAACAGGGAAGCTACATTTATTAAGTGCCTATGATGATTAAGATGTTTTACATACATTACCTTATTTAACTAGCTGTAAAATCTTATCAAATAAGTATGCTTCTTTTATAAATGGGGAATCTGGGCTCAGGTCTTGAGGGGATAATGGGATTAGGTGGCAAAACTAATTCAGTTCTCCTATTCCAATGTGCATCTTCTTCTAGTACAACATACTGCTCCCTTGTTGATAAAGGAGTGAAATATGGCCATCCTTGGCTTGTTCAATTTGAAAAGGAGACTGTACCGAAGACAGGTACAGAAATTAGTTCCAGTTAGTATGGTGTAAACTAAAGGACAGGGATTCTTACTGAAAATTAGGCAAAGGCTCAGGGTCAAGGTGAGAATTCACTTATCTCTAAACTCTTGAAATAATCAAGGGTGAAGTGAATTTACTGTATAATTTAACAGAACAGAAAGAACATATATTTAATACAGTAGTGAATATTCCTTAAGTACTATTATTTTATTATTCCTTACAGAAAAACACATTTAAATAAAAGTTTTTAAAAGAATAATCTCATTTACATTTAAGTTTAAAGCATCATACTATTCTAAGTGTCTGCCAGTGTACACTATATCACCAATCAACCGCTACTTACTCTGGTATTGAAGTAACACAGCATAATGGTCCTCAACAAAATACTCTAACAATTACTAAAACGTTCAGCTTCTTTCACAAAGAAAATCAAAGGCAATGACATACAAAAAAAAAAAAAAAAGAAATTTAAAGAAAAGTGGTACATTTTACAGTAAATTGCTGAAAATGAAGATGCCAATAATAAAAATTTCTGTCACTTTGTTATATTCTATATAAAAAAGGACACTGAGACACAAAATTATTGGACTGTATAAGACTTAAAAAAGTTAATGAGACTTAAACTTCAGAGTAACAAAAACCCACCCAACTCTACATCTTCACCATAACAAATATTTTATGTAAGAAAGATTCCCTTTCAAATATCTATATACATATTTCCACTTAATACTGATAATCAAACCCATAGTTATATTTATTTAAATAAAGAATTAAATAAACTTCCCCAAATGCTGATTTCATATCACAAAACATAAGTACTTTAAATAACAATTTCCAGGTGGTATATTGAATACACTGGTTCCTTAAACGACATTAGCAAGCATATTTTTAAGAATATATTTTCATCTATAGGTCAGGTAAAGCTTTATTAAATGGTAAACACTTTTAACTACAGAAATACAAGTTTCAAAAACAAATGCATTCAGAAGATCTGCTGTTCAAATAATATTTTTTCAAAACCAGGTGGAGGAGTATGATAAAATTCACTGAACTGGCAATCCAAAATTGCACTGTCATCAACTAGAGATAGAAAAAGAAAGAAAATAAATTAGAATCAAACACTTTAATTTGTTATGAATAATTATAAAATAAACAGTTTCCATAATATCAATAGGCAAGAAGCATAAACACGTCTACTGTCAAGGTTACAAAACATGAGCCTAATGGGTAAAAACAGCAACAATGAAAAACAACCTATATATCAAAACCTTGAAAAGATATACATCAAAATAGTATTAATAATTATTTTTAAATGGTGTGACTATGGGTAATTTGCATTTTTCCTTAATTGCCAACCTGTATTTTCTAAATTTTATACAATTAAAATATATTACTTTTTTTAGTTGCATTTTGAAAAATGTAGATTCACAAGAAGTTGCAAAAATGATACCATGTCCCCAGTAGTAACATCTTACATAACTAGAGTACAGTATCAAATTCAAGAAGCCAACACTGACAAAAATACTGTTAACTAGACTCCAGGTCTTATTCAGCATCTACATGTTTTACCAGCATTTACCTGAGAGAAATTAATACATATATCCACACAAAGACTTATACAAGAATGTGTGTGACAGCTTTATTTTTAATGGCCCCCATACAGAAACAACCTAAATATTCATAAACGGGTGAAGGGAAACAAAAATTGTGATATACCCACACAATGAACTATGCTCCTTGGCAATAGAAGTGACTGAATTATTGATACATACTACGACATGGATGAATCTTAAAATAATTATGCTGAATAAAAGAGCCTAGACAAAAAAAAAAATACAAAATCTGCGATTCTGTTTACAGAATACTCTAAAAATGCAAGATAATCTGTAATGACAGAAAGCAGATCAGTGGTTGCCTGGTTGGGGCTGGGGTAGGGAAAGGTGAGCAGGAAGGATTATGAGGGAGCAGGAGGAAACTTTTAGGGGTGATAAATTTTATCTTGACTGTGGCAATGACATGCGTGTTCACTTCATAGCTATTTGTTAAACTGCACATATATATTTAATGAACATTACTAAATATTTTATATTTTAAAATAAACACAGAAAAAAGTTAAGTACTGGATTTGACATTCTTGAAGTCACTACTGATTTTAACAAGGGTGGTTTCAGTGCAGTGGTGGTAAAGGTGGCCAAATCGGGCTGAAGGACAAAAGAACGACACAACAAGCTGTTCTCTAAGAAAGGAAGCCATATAGAGAAGGGAAAACGGCTGGCGAAGGGTCCGAGTTTAAGGGAGGGTTTTTCAGTTGAGAATGACTCAGAATGTTTACAGGCATTGAAGAGAGAGGTTGATGACATGAGATATAGATGAAATAACTGACAAAGTGAAGTCCCATAGTTGGGGAGTCTGAAACCCAGACTACGGACTGAGTTTTTCATCATGAAGGGTACCACTCCTCTGAGACGGAGCGGAAAGGAGGCGACATTGGAGTCAATCCGGAAAAGCTTCAGCGGGGTAAAGAAAGGAAGGTAGAATTCACTCCTGATAGCCTGTTTCTTTATAAAGTAGAGGGCAAGATTGTCTGCAGAGAATGAGCAGAGAATTCAAGACGTACAGTGGTCTGGAGTGTTTAGAGATGTAAAGGAATTGCCAAAAAATATTGACAGTTTAGATCACACCGGAAGTCATAACCTTGTAATGACACTTTTCTTCAGTATTATACTGTTTTTTCTCTCCATAGGTTGAGTGTAAGAACAAAATGAGTGGCTGGATTGATCTAAGATTAGGGATGGGATGGAGGACAAAGAGTAAGGAAACTTGTTTTATTTTTATCTACGATAGTATCGAACTATTAAAATATTTGGTTTAATTGGACAAATTTATCAATTCCAATTTATAAAATATACTTTACCATAGTTTACTATCTATAACTTTATTTACTATAACTTATTTAGTTTACTATCTATAACTAAAAATGCTGAATCAGAGAAAAAATTTAGAGTAATAATTTTATTTGCTACTCATTTGTATAACTCAGTGATTCTACTGACATTAATATCATTTCTCAGGCTAAACTAGTTTGAAAATTAAGCCACATTTCCATTTATTTCAGTAAATAAAGGAA
>NW_011888948.1:1043752-1053500 GCF_000151845.1 Pteropus vampyrus
GAAATATTTTAGCTTACCATAAACAACTGGATATACTGTCCCTCGTATACCTGATGCTGGACAATGCATGTTTTTTCCATTCAAATATACATTTAATTCTACATGGTCATATGTAATACCCTAGGAACAAAAGAAAGTATTAAAAATGGTAAAAATAGCAACATTTCATAAAAACTTGAACAGTCAGAAAGCACTGACCGTGAAGCATGGAAAGACAAAAAACTAAATAAAGGGTCACAATAGCTTTCATTAAGGGTTTACAATTCGGAAGAATTCTATTTGAACTGAGCAAAAAACAATGGGTGGTGATTATGTGGGGGAAAGGGAGGTAAAATCCTGAGAGTCCACATTAGAGGTAAAACGAATGATATCAGTTTAAAACCTAACATTATATTTAGAGAATCTGGAGTTTATATTTTGAATATTTAAGATGATATAACTAGTGCATACTGTGAACAGAGAGACCTTTTAAACTCATAAACACTACTTCTATATTAGGATATGATCTGAAGCGGGTGGGAAACAATGACGTTTTCACTGTTAGGGCTTATAGCCTGTCACTGTTTTCAAGTTGTGAAGAAGCGTCTTTATACAACTTATCTCCAAAAAGAAATCATACATTTCTGTATTTCTTTACCATGGTTTCAAATATGTCAAGTATATTACCAAAGTAAAACTAGTGCTTACAACCAAATATACAGTTGACTCTAGAACCACACAGTTTGAACTGCGCAGGTCACTCACATGCAGTTTTTTCCAATAAACACCTGTGCAACTTTTGATCCCTGGTCAGGGGCGCAGAGGGCCAACTATTCACTGATCTCTGCCATTGTATACAGGGCACTTGAGCACCCACGAATCTGGGAATCCACGAGCAGTCCTGGAACCAATCTCCCGCAGACACTGAGGGACAACTAAATTTTGGAGGAGTCAAAAGTTATATGTGGATTTTTGATTGTGCAGGGGGTCGATGTCCCTAATCTCAGCGTTGTTCAAGGATCGACTGTCATTTGTAATTAGTATCAAGCAGAAAAATAGAAAAACAACAGCTCAAAATATTTTAAAAAGAACAATAGAATGAAAACTATTACTTTGTACATTATTGATATGAAAATCATAATAACAATTATTATTATTAGAATGCTGGAAAACACTTAGCCTATAATATGCACCAAGCACAATTCTAGGCATTTCATATTTACTCATTTATCCTTCACAATAAGATAGGTATTTTTACTGTCTCCATTTTACAGATGTGGTAGCTAAAGCATAAAGAGGTTAAATCATTTATACCTAAGGCTGCATGACTAGGAAGTGGCAGAGCTGGGATTTAAAACTATACTAAACAGTATAGTTTTGGAATACTTATTCCTAATTGCCATGTAATTTTAAACTTTTAAAACTTCCTTTAAAACTTTATATTATAGTTACTGACTGATGACAAAAAGAGCTTTCCTCAGAAGAATTAAGAATAGACAGCAGCAATTTTTCAGTAGAGAAATCATCACAGACCAAGAAGCAACCACTTCAAGGATTTGACTGTGTATAAATTATATCGACTTAAAAGCTTTTTAGAGGTAGAAAAAGATCTTACAGAGGATCTAGTCTTACCTCTCTCACTTTTCAGTTAAGACAGCAAAGGCTCAGATAAGTTAATGTATTAAGTGCTACAAAATATTCTCTTCAAATCTTAGCAAAGCCAGGGTTAAACAACGATTTAAAATTTAAGGAATACTGAGTAAGATAAAGATTGCCTTTATTTCATTTCAGTTTAGCTAACTGATGGCTGGGATTAGCTTTTTTAATGAAGAGGTATGTTTTCACTTAAAAATCAAAAACTTATAAATTACATAAAAAACACAGTGTGTTACTGTATAGGACTACAGGAAACCTAGCAGTTCCTATGACTAGGTTGTAATCTAAACACCCTTCACCACCTGGTGGCAGCATAACCTACTGCAAATAAGCAAATTTTAAACCCAAGCCTCCAACATTACAACAAAATCCCAATACCAAAGAAAGAAGTGAGGAAGAATATGAGAATACTCATCCCTCATCAGCATCATTTAGTTCAAGTATTTTCTAACTTGATCTGTCTTTTTTTTTAATCTAGAAACTAGGTTTGATTCTGACATAATGATGTATTAACTGTTTGCAGGTTTAACAAACAGACTGATTAGAACCCTGGGATCACCCCCATACAAGTTACTTCTCCTAATCTGTAACATGGTGAAAATAATACTACCTAATTACCATTTCATATGGTCATTATGAGGATTAAACAATTTAATCCTTGACAGGTATGTAAAACAGTGCTTATCCCATAATACAGGCTAGAGAAGTATTTGCTATTATTGTGTAGAATGTTTATCAAACTTCTCTGAAATTAAACTAAAAAAATGCTATTTTAGAATGTAATTTTCACTTTTCAAAACTATTTATAAAAGGAAAAAATAAGCATAAGCTGTCTCGTGTATGCCTTCCTAGTGCTGAAGTAGGCCCTACTGGTACTATATGATTATTATATGAATATAATCATTTGGTTAGATGTTGAAAGCTTATTTTTCTTGATTTCACCTCAAAGGATGGTATATGACTGAAATTCTACACATATGAGAATCCATTCTACTTTTCCTGTGCCACTGTCAGCAATTTGGTGAAATTTGTTCTCAAGTGTTTGAACTAGAATGATAAAGTTAATGTGATACGGTAATGTTTTATTTTTCTTGATTATGCATATATTTCATCTTTTTTAGTCCTTTTATCAAATGGTCATGAAACTCAAAGTCCGATTGAATAATGCTGACAAACTAAAAATGACATTCTTAAATCTGTCAATTTGTGGTATCAGTCACCTCAATGAATGAAATTCCTAGGCAAAAATAATGCACAGAAGTTCAGTACATAAACAAAGAAAAACATTTGTTACTGATTATCCTATCTTATGGTTAAATTTAATTTTTTTAGTGTAAACAGGTTGACAGCATCAATCTGACTTCAAAATTGTCTTTCAAGACACAACCATTTCAATAATGGTGTTCCATATTATGGACATCTGGCAATGATCTACAATTACACAAACAACTATTCAAAAAGAAGAGGAGAGAAAGCAGATTTTAAAAATAGTTTATACCTTTTGTCTCCTTTTTTGTCAATTTTAGAAAACAACACTTCCAACAATTTACCTATTTAAAAACTAAGTGATGTTCATCTTTTTTAAATTGCAGAAGAGATCAGACCATAATTAAAATCATAATTTCCACCTCTTCATTCTCTCCAAAATACTGTATATTTCTTTAATTCAATAATCTGAATTTACCTTGTCTGTGTCATCTTATTATCAGAAACTTTCTCTCATTATTTACAGACTCTTTTCAACTTGGTACCAGAGGCAGAAACCCACGGTTTGGAGTATAAGGGTGCCTTTGCTAAAGGAGACCCAAGAATTGTTCTCTATCAATAGCTAATAGCCTGAACTCAGTGTATAAGTTTCTTGGATAATACTGTACAAGAGGAAGTATCTGGAAAAGATAAAAAGGGATATTTGGACTATATTTTCAATAGTGTGTGGCTTTGGTAAAGCCTTAGGATTTTGAGTCCATTTCTTTGAAGAGTTCTGAAAGTGAAGTAAGTTTAATAAGATTAAGCTTACTGAGGACTAACACTCCTAATAAAATGCTGTAATTCTTTAACAGAAGTTCATAACAAATTAAGTAATAAATGTCAAAACTTTCTCTAAGAGATTTCCAGCTGCAAAAATACCTACTATTTCCCAATATAAGGGTACCAAATCTTAAAATTTGTGGGCCAGAATTTCTCTGATGTGAGAGAAGCAGGACATGCTGATCAGCAGCCAACCCGTCATTAATTCTTTTGATTGGAAACATGGGCTCACACTGACATCCTTCTAGAAGGAAGGTAAGGTGGCAGCACTTACACCAAGTGCTCTCTTTGGAAGATGTATGACCTCATTAGATCCAACCCCTGTGCTTTAGAATTCAAACTACAAACTCCCAGACAAAACTACATATACCAAAAGCAGTGTGGAAGACAACCCCACAAGGAAACTCACCACCACATCCCCCTCCTGTGGAAGGCTGTTCGCTGGCAGCCTGTTTTTCTCCTCGTTGTTGTGGTACAGAGCTCCATCATTTCTCATCACCAGACTGTGCACATCTCGGCCAAGAGGAATCTGATTCAAGTTAACTTTCTGAGTTGCAACGCCAATACCCCAGATTCCTAAAAATATAATGAACTATTTTTTGCTAATCTTTAAAAAAAAAATCTTTAAAAGCAGTTTGCAAATTATCCTTTGTTCTCTGCAAACAGAGGACAGCCTAGTAGATAAGTGGGCCCTGGAGTTGTATGCATAGGTCTAAATCCTGACATAGCTTTATCATCTTGGGCAAGTTATCTAACTTCTCTGCTTCCTCACCTGTGAACTGTGGATTCCAACGCTACTTATCTCGCAAGGTTATTATAAGATAAAGCAAGATAATTCAAGTAAAGCACTTGGAATGGTGTAAGTACTCAAAAAAAAAATGAGTAAGTAAAGCACAGAGTAAATATTTTTAAAATACTAGCTATTTTCATTACTCTTCTTCTCTAAAAAAGATTTTTAAAATGGTACACATTGAATTTAAATGGCCTAGGGTTCTATTTCGAGCACTACCTCTAAAAAGTGGAAAATTACTGTCTTTAGTTTTTGCATCTATAATATGCGATAAATAATATATAACCCAGTCAATATCATGGAGAAGAGAAAATTATTGATAAAATGTAAAATCATTTTCTTATCTAATATCTTAAGTCAATGAATTTAAAACCTTTTGGCCTAAGCTGACTTTTAAAACAAGCAGCCCTTCTCTTAACCAGTCAAACAGAATACTTAGATCTCTGGATTTTGTCTCAAACAGTTTCCTTCCCCATTTTAAGCAAAATCAAATTCTATAAATGGAAGATTTGAAGACCATGCTGTTAATCAATCTTTCTGGATTGAGTGAGACGATCAAAAAGCTGTACAACTGAACTTCACGGTCTTGTCCTTCTAAGTAATTTGACTACATAATTTATCTTCCAAATTGGGACAATGTTAAGGGTGACAAGAGGTAATATAATTAATTTCACGGGACGACGTTCTATAAAGGGTTATAGTCTCCTTACTCCTAAAAAACTGTGCAGGCTATGATACACTGGCACAACTGCCTCAAGCTTTCATTCAGAGATCAATGCTACAAACTCCAACAGTGCATTATCCTGCTGATATCATTGGGGATATCATTCTTTACAGAAAATACATAAAAATTTGTGTTAGATTTAAGGCTCAAGAAACTATTTGCTTCTCTTGAGAAAGAGTATGTTATACTTCAGAAGATTACAGTAACCAAAGATGTTCTGCAGCCAGTGAGTTAACATATAAAAGAATGGAATGGAGGGCAGTTTATATTTATTTCATACACTTAAGAAAATCAGTATTTAAAACTAATTAGAAAACAAGCCCCAGAAGAATGTTTTATATCATCAAGACAGTTGGGTTAGAGTAAGATTGACTTATTGTACTCTAGTTTTCCTATTCTGTACCTCTATTACTCATGCTATATATTTCACTAAAAGTTTCTTCATAATAAAGCTTTAAAAAAATTTCCCCATATTCAATACTCCCACAAGTAAACTGTTAACTGTCATAATACTCAGGTAGGATTGTTATACAATTCATAAAATTCCATAAATTTTTAAAGAGAAGCACAGACTTTAGACTTCTATTAGAATTCTAAGTCTGCTGATTACTTCAGATAACACTGAATCAAGGTACCTTGAGAAGAAGAGAGAAAAACTCAGGATCCTAAGATTGATTTTAACCTAAGATAAAACAGGGAGAATCTATACCTTATGTGCTCAACCAAACAAAATGGTGCACCTAGCTGCCATTAATAATCAATTATGTTAATAATAATGCTAAGTGCCTTACACTGACCTAGGATGTCCTGCCTTTAAAACACTTTCATAAATACAGGTCACATGAGGCAGGAAGGGTAGCTCCTAAAATCCCATTTTATAGATAAGAAAACTGAACCTAATTTAACTATATTTAAACTATTAAACCAGAATCACACAAGAGGTAGAAGAAAATGTCTTCTAGGTAAGAGCCTGGTGCTTTTTTATTGCCTCATTAACCTTTTTTAAATTGAAAATTACTTCTAATATTCAGAACAATTAGAACTTTTGATAGTTAAGTAACATTATACCAACCTGTAGACTGGATTTTGAATTCAAAGTAGCTTTTGTTTTGATGTAAAGGTGCACTGGCTAAACAACCTCCTGTTCCACATATTCTTCTTCCATTTTTTACAATGACAACATCTGTTCCTAAACAAAAAATGCAGACACTATGTAAAGTTTTTTATTTTCTTATCCAATAGTCAAGGTTAATTTGTTGCACTTTTAACTTGTGGTCCGTAAAAAACAGGAACACTACATGCACTTTAAAATACAGAAATAGTGATAAAGTATTTAAATTCTTACTTCACTATTTTTCCCCTGAGATAATATTTATATTTAATATTCATTTGTAGCTAGAAATCTTGTTTAATTAGTCAGTTTCTGTACCAACTGTATTATACTGAACTGTACCAACTGTATTATACTGAATATTTAAAATACTTTTAAGATAGAAACAGACTTTCTTTAATATTTAGCCAATAAATCAATTTGATGATTTCATAAAACACTTAATTTAAATAAAAACATAAACACTTAGAAACGTTGGTAAATTAGTACAATTTTCAATTCGATCCAAGTGAATTAAAACAATTTCCTAAAAACCAGCTGCATATCTCGTAGCTACAAAGTACTATGCTAGTTTATTAGTCAAGTAAGAACTGAAGAGTACATAGAATATAGAAAGGAACATACGTCTTCATTCTTGAAATAGCTGACACTGAAAAATGCTAACTTTAAGATCTTAAAAATGTTTATAAGATAGCTACCGTCAATCATATTGCAAATACATGAACCAGGTTTTAGATTCATTAAAAGCTCTTTATTATCATGGAAATTTTTAGTTTAGCTCAAATAACATTTGATAGATGATAGTAAAAAACATTGTCTCTTGATACTGTGATGCCAATACCTATTCTTTTCCAAATCTTGATTTAGAAAAGAATTTACATCAGAGAACATGAAGAGACTTAATATA
This sequence comes from Pteropus vampyrus, assembly GCF_000151845.1. NCBI lineage: Eukaryota > Metazoa > Chordata > Mammalia > Chiroptera > Pteropodidae > Pteropus > Pteropus vampyrus. The sequence goes on from NW_011888948.1 coordinate 1,050,948, forward strand.
ATTCTAATATGCAACAAACATCCAGTAACACCAGGGCATGTGACTCCCAAGATCTGTGGCCAGTATTACCATTTCGCTGGTAATAAATGTACAAGCCAAGAAGAGCTGGCTATCAGAACTATATGGGACATCTTCCAATGGGGTTAAATAAAACAAGAGGATAATAATAAAATGTATCTCTTATTAACTCACTATAAATTCATATTTAAACAAAAATTATCTGGGACAAACACATAAAAAATGTAAAATTTTCAGAATCTATCACCATTCTAAATTTTCAGACACTATCACACTCTTAAATAATGTCCAACTAAGATCCTATTATATGATTATTAAAAATTCATTAACATCCATTTTTTTCTCATTATAAATGTTAAATCCCAAATTCTGAGAAAGTACCATTATAAATAATTTATATCTGGCTATAAAATATACCTCCGGCAATTTCCACTAGAAAGTATCGAGGGCCCAGCTCCTCTTTGATGGCAAAGACCATGCAGTGCTTGGCATCTAGCAGACACTCAACAAATAACCAATACAGGAATTCGTGAATAAATATGCTCTGCTAAGCACTCTGTAGTAGACATGTAGCATCTGTTTCCCTTTCCCGAAAGACTTCCCTCTGGAGATCAAAATAGTCCTACAGAAGCTGACTCAGTCTCTAGCTTCTGGGGTACAGCTTTGACCTAGGTTAACTCAATCAGTACATTCCACAATTCTTGGCCACAGTGATTGAGTGAAAAATGGTTATATGACCTAAGCCACTACGATCAGAGATAGTCTCAGGTCTTTTGCAGAGAATGAAGGGATAAAGACACTCTCTCATTCTTGTTGGACCTGTTTGAGGAAGCCCAGGGAGCTGCTCTAAGTATCACGGAAGCCAGCCTTCAAGAATAACATAGTAGAATGAGTACGACTGACCAACTCTTCATGGACAACAGATAAGAGAAAAAGAATGTTTGAAAAAGCAAACTGCAGTAAATCAGGACTTTGGCAGTAGATAAAAAGAGTCAGTTGATCATAATCTCCAGAAACTACATATAGTTGTCCTTTACTGAGTTCTCAGCACCTAAAACAATGCCTGCTCCATATATATCAGCTGAGCGAATAAATAAATGAAAAGGAAACATTTTCTGTGGGAAATTACAGGATTTGAACGTATCTGTCTATAAATGATGATGGATAATAAATCATTTAAAGAGATATACATATAGATACATACATGTTTATTAAGGTTCTGTATTACACTTGGGAAATCCAAGAAGTAAAAATACTCATGTATAAAGTGGCATACAATTATCATATTTATGGTTTAGTACATGCTATAGAAATAAAAAAATATAATGGGCAGAGTGTTCCAAAATTATAAAGAATCGGGGCAGGAGAGGGTTTTGCTATAAATATTAAGAACTGCCTTTGTTATTTCAATAATTGTCCTTTAGCCAATGAGAAATGTGGGGAAAATAAAAAATGCATAAGTATATTTCAAATAGAATAATACATACAAAGATAGTACTCTAACCGAAATAATTATAGAGGGAAATCTCTCCTTCTAGAACCATACTCCAGAAGCATGGAACTATATGGGAAAAGTCAAAGAATAGAAATAATAAGGTTGTGAAAGAGGCTACAGAGGGAAGAGGAAGAATGTTAGAAGTTATATGCCCATTTGAAATTGGGAGGAAAAAACACAGATGCAAAGGAGCAAAGTGCTGTTTTATTCTGCAAAGTCTAACCTGTTGGGAAGAGACCAGTCAGATGGAATTACACCATTATTCGTGACTAAGGAGGAGTCAGGGCAATGGGAGGCTGTAGCTGAAATGGCAGGTTGTGACCTGAGATGCGACTTCAGGCTTCTGCAATTTGCCTTGTTTTGACTTTAGAAGGCAAGAGAAAAATCACTTCCAATAAAAAAAGCTCCAACCCATATATAATGAGCTAAAGAGAAAACTGACTGTCAGGGTAGAAGGAGAGGGAATCAGACCTAAAGCACTCTGAAAATATGCAGGTTTTGACTGGAGCTCGACAGGAGGGCACTACAGGAGGAGTAACAGGGCACTCCCCGCGTCCCTCGCCTGGGGACAGCTGAAGAGTCTGGGGAGGCAGCAGCTCCTCAGAGATTTCTGTGAAAATGGGTATGTCCTCATACCCATCTCTCGGTGACAGGGGCAGGCAGGGGTGCGTAGCCTTGAACGCAGAACCCGGCCGAAGTGAGTCGGCAGGCGTCTGGAGGAGATCCGCGAGACCAAACCGGGTCACCGCAGCATCGCTGGGGGAGGAGCGGGGGGCGGCGCCCGGCGGCGCCGGGCCGCCTCTGGTCCTTCCGACCCCACACTGTCCCCGACCTGCGCGGCGCCCGACCCCGGGTGGGCCGCTGGGTCTGGGGAAGGGAGGGCCCTTACCCATGTGCTGCGTATCCAGCTGCACCGCCGGCATCTCCTTCAGAGGAATGTGCCCCGTCCCACCGTCCCTGCAGCAGCGCAGGCAGCAGAACACCGAGGCAGCCATCACGCAGCGACCAGCGTCTCCGCGGCCGCCGCCTGTCGCCCCTAG
>NW_011888948.1:1054385-1060041 GCF_000151845.1 Pteropus vampyrus
GGCCCTGGAGCATTTTAGGTGCGGAGATACGCAATCCGTGGCCTTCGATGCCGCGCGGTCCGGGGCGCACAGGAGGCCACCACGGGAGGGGACCGCCAGGGCGGGGCAGCGAGGTGCTTCTTAACCAGTCCCTTCCAAGCTCATCCTCTTTGTGGACTGGGTTCTGAGGAGTGTGAAGGGAATCCTGGAGGGAGCGGGAAGGCTGCCGGGCCCCCAAGGGAAGCCCTCGGTTCCTATTGCTTGTTCCTTTTTTGCTTTGATGAAAAAGGCTCCTTTGGCGGTCGCCTGTCATCTCTGCGCCTAATTAATCATCCGTCCCTGGTGGATTTAACATCTTAAGACACCACGTGTCCGGAGATGGTCTGGGACGACCTCTAGAATTAACCTGGCTCAAACCTATGTTCCCAAATACAAGGTTTTCATTCTGGCTTTTTTCCCCCCAGGGTTCAGGTCCTGGGAAACCGGACACGAAACTTTCACTTAATATGTAATGGGTTCCTATATTTAACTTTTCAGTTACCTGACTACAAATATCCTTTATGAAGGATTTTTCTCCACAGAATAAGGTAATTTTTTTTCAGGGCCTTGGGTCTCTTTGCTGTCTCGACAAATGGTGCGGTTTCATTACAATACTTAGGAATACCTCCAAGTTTTGTACTTTGAGACTTAGTTACCACAGAATTAATGACCAAGGTTATTACTAAACTAATTGAGGATAGACACCCCTCACTGCCTATAAAGTACTTTACACATGGAATTTTCTTTTACTGAAATCCTTGACTATTATTCTGAGAAGTTTTTTGTATTGGGAGAGAGGGGAGAGTTGAATAGAATGTTGGAGAGAAAATTTTTCTGTCCGTGAGGTAGGCACTCTTTCACATATGTATCTAATTGGATTCTTGAAACGTTTCAAAGTGGATATTGTCCCCATTTTATTGATGAATAAATAGACTTGGATTAAGTAACTTGTGAAGCCTCAGATGACTAGAAAATAAACAAGGTAGGATTCAAATGCCGGCAGTAGGACTCCTAAACTTGTGTTTGCTCAGCCAGATCATGCTGCCTCTCAAAATCTGAACATCGAACTCTTGTAATTAATGCTACAGCCCTCTTAAATGTGCTCGTGGTTCAAAATGCAGATTTGCACTTTATTTTTGTATGGTTCATTAATCTCCATGTTGGTTACAAGCTGCCATAACTCATGTATAGACAATAAAATTGTTGTGACCGAAATAACCAGGCCCAACTCGAGTGCTCTAGTCCAAGAGACAGTTTATTAGCCGGCGGCTGTCCTTGCAAAGGAGCAACCCCGAGACGCAGGGGCACAAAGATTTTAAGCCCTCAATCCCATCCCCCACATCCTTAATCTTTACACAAAAGACTATATCTCCTCCATTCATGAACTGATAACTAAGAGGTGGGTAAGCAAGCAGGGGTACAGAAGCAGAATGCGTCATTGTTAAAATATTTTGTACCTATAGGCAGTGATCCGGCCAGTAAATCCCTTTAGTTAATAAATTTTTAGCAGATAACTAACTAGAAGTGAGACATGGCGGTTAGCACATACCATGTCTTATCCTTAACCAATTGTTTCTAAAGGTGAGGTCACTACAAAAATAAGTTGTTACAAGGTAAAATATTTGTTCAGAAATATTACTTAAAGTAGGGCATATGTGAAATATATATATTTAAGTTAGTCACATATTCAGTGAAAAACCAGACTATTAGATGGCTGTGAACTGGCCATTAAATAGAGGCAGAATTGCCATAGTCTTTCCTGGCTAAAAAGTAATCTGCTGGAGCATTGCCCAGTGCACTTTGCCCTCATTGTAGCAACTCAAGAGTACTCCTTACTATGAAGCAAGCAAAACCGGTTAGCTCCTGAAATGGACTTCCCTGTCTTGGCAGATGAATGCCATCCATGAGCTTGCAGACCCTATTCCTTCTCATATCAGGGATTCTATTATCCTTCCATTATTATTTTCAAAGGAATTATCTTTCCTTTTTGAAAAGTACAGTACTCAAGGTATTTTGACAGTCTTTCACAGCTGTCGCTTTAAATAACCATCACAAAGCCTACAAAAAGTTTCCCAATAGTTAGAAGGTCGTTTATCTAAGTCAAATGCAATAACAGAAAATGATTACTTAAAAAAAAAAAAGGGTCTGTCTGCTTCAGCGACATATTCCAGGAACTCGAAAACTGATAGGACAATAATGTAAAGCATGTGTTTCCAAGTTGACATCATGCTCAGGATTTTCTTTAATAGTTTCTATCCCAGCCAGACATCTCCTGTTAGTGAACTTTACACTGTATTTACTGGGTCATACAAATGGTTTCTTTCTTAAAAACTCGTTAACCAGTTATTAAGACAAACCCTTTTTTTTGGCGGGGTGGGGGGTGGAGGGGGTGGGGTGGTAATCCAAACCACATTTGTGATCTTTTAAAAATCAGAAACATTACCAAAACCTCATATTTATAAAAACTAAAAATGTTTCTAGGGCCTCAATCTATTCATTATTATAATTTTAAGTAAGTGTAACTGACATTTCTATAGTACTTACTATTGCCAGGTACTGTTCTAAGTGAGTTTTTATAAACTTATTCTTGTAACAACCCCATGAGGCAAAACAACCTCCACTTTGCAATTGAGGAAGCTGAGGTAAAGACAAGATTAAAAAAAAAAAAAAAAGGTGCTCAAAGTCACACAGTCAGTAAGAGATGACACTGCATTCAAACCTGGGCAGTCTGGCTCTATTGTCTGTGTTCTTAGCCGCTATGCAAACTGCCTCCCTAAACTGCTACATTTAAGAATAAATTCCTAATTTTTATGTTTCTTTCTCTCCTCTTATCTCTGAAGTTGACATTTAAATTTAATCTGGATTTGCTAAACTATGAAGTATTTTACCTACATTCAACAACTGAAGAAGAAGAAGGAGGAGGAGGAGGAGGAAAAGAAGAAAAGGAGAAGGAAAAGAAGGAGAAGTGAAGGGGAAGAGGAAGAAGGAGGGGAAGGGGAAGGGGAAAAGGAAGAAAAATTACAAAATTACACAGAACCTTCTACAGCTCTGCTCTGTTAGCTGCACCACTGAACATTTTGCAGGGGTATCCTTCGTAGGGTGTCTCTAAATGACCCAAAGAAAAGAGTATTTAGCACTGTCAATTGCTAAAACAGTTAAGCCAGGTTGGAGATTTGGAAAACACGTTGATCTGGCATTAGGAAGGAAAGAGAAGATGGGATCGGGGAAAAAATGGAATTTGATAGAGGTACAGAAAAATAGAAATAATAGAGGATTAAGTAAACTTTTTAATATTAAAAATGAAAGAAAAAAAGCCAATAGCATGTGCTCTATAAATAAGATCCCCTAAAAAATGTAATTTACCAAAAACTTTCAACCTGGGAGGACTGTACCTTAATCTTCCCTTCCGTGGAAGAGAAAGCAGGCTGTCATAAACTCAGAGGAGTTTTGTAATCCCTCCTCATCCTCAAGTTCTTTTACTCAATGTGAGTGTCCTACTGTCCTTCCAAATACCTTTTCCTCACCAATTTAGATTCTAAGTACTTAGGAAAACGAGATATTGAAGATAAAAATAAAAAGGAAACACAAAAGGTGATATGGAAGTAGGTTTTGCATTCCTAAAAGAAATAAAAGAAGGTGAGGGAAAGTAGTCCTTGGATCCACACCCTTGTCTAGTAGTAGGAGGGTACTTAAACCTGTTATTTGTCTTCAAGGTGCTGATGGTAAGTGTTTTGTATGAAGTTTCTGTGGTCAAAGATAAGGCTACAAAACCTGGTATTATGAAAGGGAGGTTGGAAAACACTTAGCTGTGCCAAATATTTCAAATAAAAGTTTCCCAAAGCATCTCAAACATTCCAGTGATTCTGTGTCTTGGGACTGCAGTAGGGCCAAGGAGCGAGAAGTCACCATCTCCAAATTATGATATCAGAAGGGAATGCACATTTGCAGAAGGATCAGACAGAGAAAAAAAATACTTCTTGGTATACGTAATAGCTGTAAACAACCAAAATTATAAGTATCTTACTGAAAATTTGAGGAAGATCCTGAAATATAACAAGGAAGGAAAATGGATTATTAGGTTAAAATGTACCCAACGCTACTAATTTAAGATATGTATAATGTCAGTTAGTGCCTGTCGTTTTATTTTTGTGAATGTAAAAATATTTATAGTTTTTCATAAGGTTTTACAATTCTTCCAAACCTATTTTCTCAGTAATGGTCCTGCACACAAATATTCCAAATGCAAGGTTCGTCAGAAGCTTGATTCTCATGCTGGGAAAGAACTGTTATAAGATGTGTGTCTATGATCGTAGATGTGGTTCTGGGTACAGCTAGTGTAGTTCTGGGCACAACTAGTAGGCCACTAGTACGCCAAGTCACAGAGAATGTGAGGTCACTCAAAATTGTTGGTGAAAGTTTATAAAACTCTGCAATATTTGAAAATTGCTAAGAAGAAAACCCCAAACAAAAACAACAAACCCTGTGAAGTAAATAACTTGGAAATACAAACAAAGAGAAGCTCCAGAGATATGTTATGGCTAAGAGAATGTCAATGTAGGAAAATGGGCCTGCTAACAAGTGCATATATTGAAAAACTTTTTTTTTCTTATTTTGCTTATTCCAAACTTTTAACTGAATTCTTTAAAAATTATTACATATTTCTTTTTTTAAACTTTGTGTTTGTAGGTGTCATGTCTAACATTTAATGTTGACCTCAGTCATACTAAGGACTTAATACATTCTATAAAACGAGATGTAGGAGTGACATCAGAAACATGGCAGAGTGAGAGATATCCCCGAATCTCTCCCCTTGAAACAACAATAAGTTGAACATCTAAAACTCAACAAAAAACACCCAAACTGCACACCAGCACCTCTGAGCGTGGGATCTGCGCATAAGAGCTACCACAGGTCAGAACCCTAGGTGTCGGGCCGTGGATTGGGAGTAATAAAGAAGCTGCCTCACGCGGCCGCCAGAGCTCCCTGTAAGAGGAAGAGGAGGGGAGAAGGTGCAGCGAGTTCCCTGAACAGCCCTGCCTGGGAGAGTTCTGAGCTCCACATGGCAGGCAGTAGGGCTCAGTCATCAGGGCAGAAAGCAGAGAAGCAGGACAGCAGAGAAGTAGGGATGGCAGAGAAGTGAGGACGGCAGAAAAATAACAGTTGATTTTTACCAGCTACGGTTGCAAAACTGTGAGGCTGAGTGGTAGCCCCCAAACCCCAGAGGACCCCTCCTCCAATATCCTCCGAGACTGAATACCGCAGAACCCCAGGGGGATCTGAGCAAACGCTACCAAAACTGTCGCTAATACTGACAGGGACGAAGACTGAGGGTAGCGAGCGTGATTGAATATCTATTAAGGAAAAAAAGGCATTATTAAGACTATATAAAGCAGGAATCCAAGAGGCTTGCATGCCACCTACTGGAAACCAAAAGAAAAACACCTTCTTTGCAGCAAGCTAAAGAGAAACCTTTATATAATAAATCTTCTTTCTGGACAAAATGCAGAATACACTTTGATTAATGCCCAGGCAGAGAAATGGTCCATTAAACACCATGAACAACCAAGGTGACAAAGTAGCTCAGAAAAAAAGAGAAAAATCTCCAGAAAATAAGCTTAAAAACATAGAAATATGTGAT
>NW_011888948.1:1061377-1063090 GCF_000151845.1 Pteropus vampyrus
TCTACATATTCATAATGGTAACCACATGCAAAGATTCAGAACTGAAGTAAATAACATAAAATAAGAAGGATTAGAAGAAAAAGCCGCAAAAGCCAACCAATAAAGAAACAAACAAACAAACAAAAAACAACCAGAAACACAAGGACAAGGAAGCAATGGAAACACTAAGCTAGGATGATTATTTCAATAATCACCCTAAATGTAAATGGGATGAACTCACTGATAAAAAGGTACAGAGTTGCAGGTTGGATCAAAAAACAAAACCCAACCATATGCTGCCTCCAAGAGACACGTCTCAGTTCCAAAGACAAATATAGACTCAAAGTGAAAGGGTGGAAAATGATATTTCAAGCAAATAGCATTCAGAGAAAAACGGGAGAGGCAGTACTAATAGCAGACGAAATAGAGTTCAAAACAAAAAAGGTAGAGAAAGATACGGAGCAACACTTCATAATGATAAAGGGAATAATGTACCAAGAAGACATAACACTTATTAATATATATGCTCCCAATTGGGGAGCCCCAAAATGTGGAAAGTAATTCCTAACAGAACTAAAAGGAGAAACAGACCAAAACACTATCATAATAGGGGACCTAAATACCCCACTGTCAGATATGGAAAGAACATCCAAGCAGAAAATCAATAAGGAAATAACATCCTTAACTGACACATTAGAACAACTGGGCATAATTGACATTTACAGAGCCCTTCATCCTAAAACAGCTATTTATACATTCTTCTCTAGTACACACAGAACATTCTCAAGGATTGACCATATACTGGGACACAGAGATAGCCTCAACAAATAAAAGAGGGTTGAAATCATACCAACCATATTCTCTGATCATAATGCTTCGAACCTGGAGATCAACTGTAAAAGGAAAGTGGGAAGAATCATAAGTACATGGAGATTAAACAACATGCTACTGAAAAATAACTGGGTCAGAATAAATAAAAAGAAGATGAAATACATAGAAATGAATGATAATGATAGTACAACATATCAAAACTTTGGGGACACAGCAAAATCAGTCATAAGAGGAAAGTTCTTGTTATTACAGGCCTATCTAAAAACAAGAACAAGCCCAAATAAATAACCTAACACTTCATATTTAAAAACTAGAAAAGGAGAAACAAATGAAGCCTAAAGTCAGCAGAAGGAAAGAAACTAAAAATTAGAGCAGAAAATAATGAAATTGAAAATAAACAAACAAACAAAAAAAACTATAGAAAAATAAATGCAATAAAGAGCTGGTTCTTTGAGGATAAAAAAATTGACAAACCTCTGGCAAGAATCAATAAAGAAAAAAGAGAAAGAACACAAATAAACAAAATCAGGGATGAAAGAGGAGAAATTACGACAGACACCACAGAAATACAAAGGATCACACAAGAATAGTATGAAAAAGTATATAACACCACATATAATAACCTAAAAGAAATAGACCAGTACTTAGAAAGATACAATCTTCCTAGACTGAATCAAGAACTGGAAAATCTAAATAGACTGATCAGCAGTATGGAAATTGAAACAATCAACAAAAACCTACCAAAAAGTAAAAGTCCAGGACCAGATGGCTTCACCAGTGAATTCTACCAAATATTCAAAGAAGATTTAATACCTAGTCTCCTCAAACTCTTCCAAAAAAATCAAAGACAAGGCAATACTTCCTAACTCATTTGATGAGGCTAATATTACCCTGATACCAAAA
>NW_011888948.1:1066025-1068432 GCF_000151845.1 Pteropus vampyrus
TAACCTACTTTCTAACTCTTAAGGATTTACCTGTTTGGGACATTTCATATAATGAAATAGAATATGTGGTCTTTTTGTCTGGCTTCTTTTGTTTAGTGTGATTGTAGCATGCACTTCATTCCTTTTTATGATTAAATACTATTCTAGTGTAACAGATATACTATATTTTGTTTATCCATGCATCAGTTGATGGATATTTGGGTTCTTTCTACTTTTTGGCTGTTATAAATAATGAAGCTATGAACATTCATGTATAGTTTTTTTTAGTAAACATATATTTAACATATATTTAAATTCTCTTGGTAGGAGTGAAATTACTGGATCACACAGTAACTCTGTGTTTAAACTTTTGAAGAACTGCCACACTGTTTTCCAAAGTGTCTGCATCATTTACAGTCCCACTAGCAATGTAGAAGGGTTCCAATTTTTCCACATCCTTGCCAATACTTGTTATTGTCTGTATTTTTAAATTTTAACTGTCCTGGTAGGTGTGAATTAGCATATCATTGTAGCTTTGATTTGCATTGCTTTAATGACCAATGATGTTGAACATCTTTTCATGTGCTTATTGGCTATTTGTATATCTTCTTTGGAGTAATGTCTATTCAGATCCTTTGCCCATTTGAAAATTGGGTTATTTACCTTTTTTTAACCTTTGAGTTGTAGGAGGGCTTTATATATTCTGGATATAAGACCTTATCAGATTATATAAACTGAAAATATTTTCTCTCATTCTGTGGGTTGTTTTCCACTTTCTTGATGGTGTCCTTTGAAGCACAAAAGGCAATTTTGGTGAAGCCCAATTTATCTATTTCTTTTTGTGTGTGTCACTTATACTTTTGGCTTTATATCTAAGAAATAATTATCTAATCCAAGGTCAAGAAAATTGACTCTCATATTTTTTTCTAAGAGTAATATATGTTCGGCTCTTACATTTAGGTCTTGGATACATTCTGAGTTAACTTTTTGTATATGGTGTGAAATAGGGGTTCAACTTCATTCTCTTCCACAAAGATATCCAGTGATGTCCCTGCACCATTTCTTGAAAAGACCAGTTTTTCTTCATTGAATTATTTTGGAATCCTCAATTAAAATTATACAGAACTTTTTAAAAACTCAGATAACAAGGATTTTATTTGATTATAAAGAATAATCATGCTTGCTTTAATCTTAATATGCATAATTAGAAATCAGATACGTGGGTGCGTGCTTTATGGTTGTTAAGGCTACTGTTTATTCATAATAACCCCAAAATGCAAATAACTACAATGTCTATCTATGGGAAAGTGGATAAATATATTGACATATGAAATACAAAAAAAAAAAAAATGGGGAGAAAAAAGAAGAAACTTCTGATACAACAATGTGAATAACTCTCACAGACATTAGGTTGATTAAAAGAAGCCAAACACAAAAGAATACATATGGCATCATACTGTTTGTTTGTTTGTTTGTTTGTTTAAATGCCTGCAGTACCTGGTATTCCTAGATGGTCTCCCATCCAAGTACTAACCAGGCCCGACCCTGCTTAGCTTCCGAGATCAGATGAGATCAGGCACGTTCAGGATGGCATGGCCATAGATGGCATGATACTATTTAGAAGAAGTTCAACAACACATGAAGCTGATAGATGGTGAAAGAAGTCAGAATAGTAGTTACCTCTGGTGTGTGAGGAGTTGCCTGGGAGGGGCACAGGTAACTTTCTGGGAGGCTAGAAATGTATTAATTACTAATGTGGGAGATAGTTATATAGGTCTATATGTTTACAAACACTCATCAAGCTATATACTTAATATTAGTGTACTTTATGTGCTTAACTACATGTATTAGCTTCCTGTGGTGGCTGTAACAAATAACCACAAATTTAATGGCTTAAAATAACACAAATTTATTACCCTACAGTCCTTAAAGTTGGAAGTCTGAAATGGTTCTGCAAGATTCTGTTCCTTCTGGACATTCCAGGGGAGAAGTCATTCCCTCGCCTTTCCCGGCTTCTAGTGGCCACTTGCTTTCCTTTGCCCATATCACTCTGACCTCTGCTTCCATCAGCACATCTTCTTTCATTCTGACACTCTTATAAGGGCCCTAGTGACTACACTGGCCCAACTGGATAATCCAGGATAATCTCCCCATCTCAAAACCCTTAATTTAATCACATTTGCAAAATCTCTTTGACATGTAAAATAATATATTTATAGGTTCTGGGGATTAGGAGATGGACACCTTTGGGGGCCATTATTCTGTCTAACAGATATGAATAATGATATTTTTTACCTTAATTAAAAAAAATCTATGCATGATATATGATAGTTTCACAAATTGCAATAACAATGAAAAAAATTTGAAAATCGAATGTCTTTTCCAAGTATAGAAGAAGTCTTGCCTCTGGAAATTATTTTAAAAAACT
>NW_011888948.1:1068482-1074635 GCF_000151845.1 Pteropus vampyrus
CACAAAGATATCCAGTGATGTCCCTGCACCATTTCTTGAAAAGACCAGTTTTTCTTCATTGAATTATTTTGGAATCCTCAATTAAAATTATACAGAACTTTTTAAAAACTCAGATAACAAGGATTTTATTTGATTATAAAGAATAATCATGCTTGCTTTAATCTTAATATGCATAATTAGAAATCAGATACGTGGGTGCGTGCTTTATGGTTGTTAAGGCTACTGTTTATTCATAATAACCCCAAAATGCAAATAACTACAATGTCTATCTATGGGAAAGTGGATAAATATATTGACATATGAAATACAAAAAAAAAAAAAATGGGGAGAAAAAAGAAGAAACTTCTGATACAACAATGTGAATAACTCTCACAGACATTAGGTTGATTAAAAGAAGCCAAACACAAAAGAATACATATGGCATCATACTGTTTGTTTGTTTGTTTGTTTGTTTAAATGCCTGCAGTACCTGGTATTCCTAGATGGTCTCCCATCCAAGTACTAACCAGGCCCGACCCTGCTTAGCTTCCGAGATCAGATGAGATCAGGCACGTTCAGGATGGCATGGCCATAGATGGCATGATACTATTTAGAAGAAGTTCAACAACACATGAAGCTGATAGATGGTGAAAGAAGTCAGAATAGTAGTTACCTCTGGTGTGTGAGGAGTTGCCTGGGAGGGGCACAGGTAACTTTCTGGGAGGCTAGAAATGTATTAATTACTAATGTGGGAGATAGTTATATAGGTCTATATGTTTACAAACACTCATCAAGCTATATACTTAATATTAGTGTACTTTATGTGCTTAACTACATGTATTAGCTTCCTGTGGTGGCTGTAACAAATAACCACAAATTTAATGGCTTAAAATAACACAAATTTATTACCCTACAGTCCTTAAAGTTGGAAGTCTGAAATGGTTCTGCAAGATTCTGTTCCTTCTGGACATTCCAGGGGAGAAGTCATTCCCTCGCCTTTCCCGGCTTCTAGTGGCCACTTGCTTTCCTTTGCCCATATCACTCTGACCTCTGCTTCCATCAGCACATCTTCTTTCATTCTGACACTCTTATAAGGGCCCTAGTGACTACACTGGCCCAACTGGATAATCCAGGATAATCTCCCCATCTCAAAACCCTTAATTTAATCACATTTGCAAAATCTCTTTGACATGTAAAATAATATATTTATAGGTTCTGGGGATTAGGAGATGGACACCTTTGGGGGCCATTATTCTGTCTAACAGATATGAATAATGATATTTTTTACCTTAATTAAAAAAAAAAATTAAAAATTAAAAAAAAATCTATGCATGATATATGATAGTTTCACAAATTGCAATAACAATGAAAAAAATTTGAAAATCGAATGTCTTTTCCAAGTATAGAAGAAGTCTTGCCTCTGGAAATTATTTTAAAAAACTGTTTACTATTTGATACTATTGTAGAATTTTTTTATTTGATGAAAAAATAAACATTGAAGTTAAAATATTGCAAAATTACATGACATATCAACATATTTGAAAAGTTGAATGAGTTCTTTTTTAAGCTGAAAGTGATAACAATCTCATTAAAATGAAGAATATTATCATGGAATTTATTAGCAAACTTACATTATTTTTCAAGTTTCATCCTTATAATTAATAGATATGAACATGCTTAATGATTTAGAAATGTATTGCTGTCACTTAGATATTATTTTAAAAGGCATGATAATTAGATTTAAAGATTTTCATGAACTTAAAGTACCAAGTTGGATGATTTATATATTTGAAATGAAAGTAGACTGTGTTATCCAACTTTTCAGGAATCATTAAAACATAATAAAAAACTGACAAAACAAAGCAAAGACTTTGAGGCCAAACAGATATTTAATCAGTCTAATTATAAAAGGTTTCAGATCTAATTAAAATGTTCATACCTACTTTCTTAGAAAGAAGCTAAATTACTTATAGTATTTCAAACTATATAATTGTAGTGCAGTTACTGCAAAAGCATCAAAACCAACTGAAAACACATAACAGAGGAGATTATAGGGTCATATTAATAGACTGAAAGTCAATATTATAAAATTAGTTGAGATACATACATGCAAGGAATTTATTGAATTTTATTAACAAGGTTGTTTTAAAAATCTGCAGAACTAGGCGATGGATTGAATAGAAAGGGTGAGGAAGAGTAGGATATCAAGAATGAGGCCTAAGTTTCTGGCTAATGCAATTAGATGGGTTTTATACTAATCATTAAGACAAGGTAAGTTTTCTTATATGTTATCTTATTAGACCTCTTAACAACACTATAGAAATTATGGTTGACATTTAGAAGATATGGAAACAGAGGTTCAGAAAGTTTACATAATTTAACCAAAGGCACACAACAATAAATGCTGGAACCAAAAATAAGGACTATCTGCTTCTAAAGTGGGTGATCTTTCAGTGTTAACTTTCATCATTAGAGGGTAGATAGAATAGAGATTATATAGATTAGCCAGAGTAAAGGTGTGAATACATTATATTATACTATACTAAAATCTTAAATGGATTTGTTGCAGGGGAAATTCTTGGTTATATTAAATAGAGGTGATGATTAGAGACTTGGAAATCAAGTAACAAAGTTTCTGCTCTTAGATTTAATCTAATAAATTTACACATGATGGAGATTAGCTTCCCCAGGGTAAGTAAATCAAAAGGGCATATATGACCAAAGAACTCTCACATGAGTTCCTCATTATAATCCAATGAGATCAAACAGGACTCTGTTGAGGAAGAACAGCAAAGATGATTGAGTGGAGGCCAATGAGGTAGGAAGAGATGCGAGAGAAAGTCACACGTCAAAAACCACATGAAGAAAAGAAAGGGTTTCAAGGAGGGAGTGAACAATTGTGTCAAATGCTACTGATAGGATGGATAAAATGAGGACTGAGAATGGACTACTGGATTTAAAAACGTGAAGGTCTTTGGTGAACTTGATGAGAGCTGTTACCATAGGGTACAAAAGCCTGAATAGAGTGGGTTCAACAGAAAATGGGAAGAGAGGAAGTGTACGAAATAGGAATCAACAACAATTTTGAAATTTTCTTCTTTTACTATAAAAGAGAGCAAAGAAATGGGGTGGTCGCTGGAAGGAGGTATGCGGAATCTAAAACTTTGTGGAATCTAGAATTTTTGTTTTAAAGTTGGGAGATGCTACAATTTATTTGAATGCTAATAGGGAAGGAGCTAATACTAAAGGGAAAATTGATGATTCAAGAGTAAGAAGAAAGAATTGCTGGAACTATATCCTTGAGCAAGTGAGGGAGGTGGGATCTAAAGAACAAGTGTTCGATCTGGCCTCCAATAAAAACATTGAAGATTCATCCATAGTAAGAAAAGGGAAGGCAGACTATAGATGTATATAGTTGAAGTAGCTTATGATACTATCACTTAATAACCTCCTAATCAAGAATTTGGTCTCTATGATCTTATAATTAACAAAATTAACTATGATCTTATAATTAACAAAATTAACTATGATCTTATAATTAACAAAATTTTATACTTAAAACATTTTCCAGAATAGCTTATAAAATAGAAAACAAAACAATTATATACCACTTCTTACCTATTAGATTGTCAAAAACCCAAGACTTCAATAATACACTCTGTTGTAGAGGAAGTTACTCTCACGTATTGCTGATGTAAATGCAAAATGATATAAATCACCATGGGAGAGAATTTGGCCAAATCTAGTGAACTTATATGTGTATTTCACCTTTAACTTAGCAATCCCACTATGGGACTCTAGTTCAAAGATATACCAACAAAAATGCAAATGATGTATGTATAAAGCTCGTTCTTGTGGCATTAATTGTAACAGTAAAAGAATGGAAGGAACCTAAATGCTCATCAATAAGGGAAGATTGAATAAACCATGATACATCCACATAATGAAATATTATGTGTCTGTTAAAAGGAACAGTCCTATATACTGAATCAAAGTAAACTCCAGGATATATTGTTAAATGAAAAGAATCAAGTGGCGGGATAATAAAGTATGCTGCCTTTTGTGTAAGAAATGGGTAGTGGGAAAAAGAATATATATATAAATGTAAATAATTGCATATTAAAGGAAAATAATGAGAGGATAAACAAACAAACAAAAAAATAATTACTTTTAGGAGGAGGGAAGCTGAAGGGCGGAGAGGACTGGGAAGAAAGTATGGCTTCTGCCAATGTGCCTGAGTTTATAGTTTTGACTTGGGAACCACGTAAGTACCTGACATATTAAAAACAAAATTAAAACAAAAAGGTAAAAAGTAATCCCTAAAGAAAACAAAACAAAAAACTGAAACAAGCGAACCCAAGTTTATGCATATTAAGTGTAAACATATCAAATTTATGACCAAACTATGTCCCAGCGTGGGCATGGGGCACCTCACCTCGATGGCCCTGCTAACCCTGGCTGGTTCCAGGTGCCAGAGAGAGAGTTAGGAAATTGTGAAAAAGGCACATGAAAGTATGGGGCCCTTGAAACAATTGGCCCAGAGAAGAGGTCAATGCTGCCCAGGTCAAAGGCTGAATTGATTTTAGGGCAACCAAGTAGTGGATGATAGAAAATTCTTTGCCAAAGAATTACAGTGGATAAATGTGGCATGTTACCTTTGAAAAAAACCACTAATGAAATAAGGGATCTAGGCAATGGTCATTAATGAATGCTAAAACTATTAGGTGAAATGTTACTGGGGAACTTTATAATGTACTGAAACCAACTGAATGCACTGAATGAGCTTAGTATCACTAAAACTGGAGAGCCTGGCATTATGTCTCCCAATGTAGTACAATAGGAAGAACACAGCACTAATGCAAAGTCTTTCTGCCTTAAAAGGTAAACTCGAATCTGATAAAACTTCTAGATTAGGCTTCCAGTTTATAGGAAATGTAGGCATAGAGAACAAGTTAAATGACTCTGTTAGAGCACAGTCAACCAAATCCACATGTAGGACATCTGTGCAAGGCCTGGTATTTCATCCTGCTTACAAGCTAACGAGTTAGCCTGTTCCTGTTTTATGGATGCTAGCAGAAGACACAAAATTTCTGAGTCAGAGACTTTGTTGCTTACAGCAAAAGAAATATTCAGACCTTCATGCTCCTTTGTGTTGGTTCCCCATGCCCCGCAAGTACGGCGAAGATGATGCAGTGGGCCCATGATGACAGCCTGCGGAAGCGGTGGCCTGGAAAGAAACATGGAGCCAGTCTGCCTTTCATGTGGAGGAGACACTACCCCATTCATCAAAGTTGCTTGCTACAAACACAACTCTAAAAAATGGCTTTGGTAAAGAATGGTCAAGTCTTTGTATTCTTGGCATACTCAGCAGAACCAAGCAGGGCCTACAGCAGATTGCCTCTCTCAACAATCCATCCCTTAGCCCACAATAACACATTTTTGGCTGAACTTGAATTTTTGCATGAGTATGCCACTCCATTAGCCACTCTGGTTAATCTGATCACAGAGACTGGAAGCAAATTCATTTAATTTGTCTCATTAGCATTTAATCAAAGCTACTATCAACAAGACGCCAAGCAGCAGCTTGAGGCCACCTTGCAGTCTTTACCTCAATCAGACCGCTCCCTGCATAGGGCACAGATTCAGCCAAATATAAGTAAGTCCCAAAGAGGACTGGTAGGTTTGTTTCAGACAACCAGGATGAGGTCCAAGGCAAAGCTACAATCCATTACGATCCACACAGGGGAGTTGGGACTGACCTGCTGACCTACAGAGTGCAATAGTTGGGCCAAAAAGCAACCCCCAGCCCAGTAGAGAGACATTGTGTGGCCCAATTTTCCCATGTACGAAAATATAACCTGAGGAGCACTGGTCACCCCACTTAGGGGTTTTCTGTTCAGCTTGATTTGGGTAACCATTTCTTTGGTTAAGCCACATAGGCAGTGTTACCAAATACTGATAGTCTTGATTACCACATGTGGCATCACAAAGGCCACTTGGGCATCAGGAGAAGCATGCGATTTTTTTTTTTTGGTTTGCTGGCAGTTTAAACACTGCATTCCTCAACTACAATGGAATAAAAATAGGTAACAGAAGTTCATTTGACTTACATTTGTATTAATTTGATGCCATTTGTCTTCTGGTTATTTTAATGATCTCTTGTTATGAGAAAAT
>NW_011888948.1:1074685-1079370 GCF_000151845.1 Pteropus vampyrus
AACTATGTCCCAGCGTGGGCATGGGGCACCTCACCTCGATGGCCCTGCTAACCCTGGCTGGTTCCAGGTGCCAGAGAGAGAGTTAGGAAATTGTGAAAAAGGCACATGAAAGTATGGGGCCCTTGAAACAATTGGCCCAGAGAAGAGGTCAATGCTGCCCAGGTCAAAGGCTGAATTGATTTTAGGGCAACCAAGTAGTGGATGATAGAAAATTCTTTGCCAAAGAATTACAGTGGATAAATGTGGCATGTTACCTTTGAAAAAAACCACTAATGAAATAAGGGATCTAGGCAATGGTCATTAATGAATGCTAAAACTATTAGGTGAAATGTTACTGGGGAACTTTATAATGTACTGAAACCAACTGAATGCACTGAATGAGCTTAGTATCACTAAAACTGGAGAGCCTGGCATTATGTCTCCCAATGTAGTACAATAGGAAGAACACAGCACTAATGCAAAGTCTTTCTGCCTTAAAAGGTAAACTCGAATCTGATAAAACTTCTAGATTAGGCTTCCAGTTTATAGGAAATGTAGGCATAGAGAACAAGTTAAATGACTCTGTTAGAGCACAGTCAACCAAATCCACATGTAGGACATCTGTGCAAGGCCTGGTATTTCATCCTGCTTACAAGCTAACGAGTTAGCCTGTTCCTGTTTTATGGATGCTAGCAGAAGACACAAAATTTCTGAGTCAGAGACTTTGTTGCTTACAGCAAAAGAAATATTCAGACCTTCATGCTCCTTTGTGTTGGTTCCCCATGCCCCGCAAGTACGGCGAAGATGATGCAGTGGGCCCATGATGACAGCCTGCGGAAGCGGTGGCCTGGAAAGAAACATGGAGCCAGTCTGCCTTTCATGTGGAGGAGACACTACCCCATTCATCAAAGTTGCTTGCTACAAACACAACTCTAAAAAATGGCTTTGGTAAAGAATGGTCAAGTCTTTGTATTCTTGGCATACTCAGCAGAACCAAGCAGGGCCTACAGCAGATTGCCTCTCTCAACAATCCATCCCTTAGCCCACAATAACACATTTTTGGCTGAACTTGAATTTTTGCATGAGTATGCCACTCCATTAGCCACTCTGGTTAATCTGATCACAGAGACTGGAAGCAAATTCATTTAATTTGTCTCATTAGCATTTAATCAAAGCTACTATCAACAAGACGCCAAGCAGCAGCTTGAGGCCACCTTGCAGTCTTTACCTCAATCAGACCGCTCCCTGCATAGGGCACAGATTCAGCCAAATATAAGTAAGTCCCAAAGAGGACTGGTAGGTTTGTTTCAGACAACCAGGATGAGGTCCAAGGCAAAGCTACAATCCATTACGATCCACACAGGGGAGTTGGGACTGACCTGCTGACCTACAGAGTGCAATAGTTGGGCCAAAAAGCAACCCCCAGCCCAGTAGAGAGACATTGTGTGGCCCAATTTTCCCATGTACGAAAATATAACCTGAGGAGCACTGGTCACCCCACTTAGGGGTTTTCTGTTCAGCTTGATTTGGGTAACCATTTCTTTGGTTAAGCCACATAGGCAGTGTTACCAAATACTGATAGTCTTGATTACCACATGTGGCATCACAAAGGCCACTTGGGCATCAGGAGAAGCATGCGATTTTTTTTTTTTGGTTTGCTGGCAGTTTAAACACTGCATTCCTCAACTACAATGGAATAAAAATAGGTAACAGAAGTTCATTTGACTTACATTTGTATTAATTTGATGCCATTTGTCTTCTGGTTATTTTAATGATCTCTTGTTATGAGAAAATAGGGAAACTCCTTGAAAACAAAACAAAACAAAAATGTAGAGTCATCACGGGAAAAAAAAAATGGTGTAGATGATGGAGGCTCTGTTCATCCCTCTGGCAATCAAATCAAAGTTGTGGCAGAAACAAGGAGTAAACAGCAAGGAAAATCGCCTGGGAGCTAGATGAACAAGCAATACAACTAGGGAGAAATCCAAGAAATCGCCCTACAACGGCGGAAGGTAGGATTGAGCAAGATTAGGAGGCTGTCTGGGCTGACTGAGACAGAGGCTGTGGCAGTGGCAGCAGCAGCTGCTTTTTAAAGAGGCTGCATCCGCAAGTGGACAGTCAAGGTGATGGACCTGCTCGCTCTGAGCAACAGTGCTGGTTAGGCTGCACAGGGGGCAATAGGGACTTACAGAGGGACACTGAGTTGTCAGAGTGAGGGCCAGAAGTGAGGGGAGGCTCGTTCTATACAGAAGTACTTGGGGAATCCAACGTTCTTGTGCTGAGCCCTCCCCTGTCCCAGTGCGCAGACGCAGCGCCGCCATAGCCAAGACAACATCAAGCTGGATAACAGGTCACTCTGCCCAGAGGCTTCTCTGAAATCCTGCCCCCCCTAACTCATGGCCCCACCCAAGCCACATCCAAGTGTATCCTCAACGAGTCAGGTGCTCCTTGCTGAGCAGTGCCTAGACTCACACTGGCGCCAGCTGGCCTTGGTTTCTAGTGCGGCCTTTTGAGGCAACTATTAGCACAGCATCTGTGGATTGTTTGCTGAATCTTAACAGGTGGCTCTGAAGGGGCACAGGCTTGGGCTAAATTTGGCTTGAAGCTGAACTCTCAGGACTGTGACATGGGACACCTACTTTACAAATCCACACTAATAACACCAGGAGACTTAGGAGCTTTGCTTAGTACATAGAAACAGACACGGAAAGGCAGCTAAAATGGGAAGACGAAGAAGCAGAAACCATATGAGAGAACAGAACGGAGATCCAGAAATAATGGAGTCAAGTAATCTAACAGATGCAGAGTTCAAAACACTGGTTATAAAGATGCTCAATGAACTTTTGGAAAATGTAGATAAATTCAGCGAGAACTTCAACAATGAGATAGAAAACCTAAAAATGGAAATGGAAATTATAAAAGAGAACCAGTAAGAAATAAAGAATACATTATCTGAGATGAGAAGTATGTTAAATGGAATAAACAAAGTAATAAACAAAGTGAATAAAGAGGAAGATCAAATGACCTATATAGAGGATGGGAAAGCCAGGGCACTCAATCAGAATGGCAAGATAAAAGAAGCCAAGACTATAATGATAATCTAAGAAGACTATGGGACACTATTAAAGGTAAAAATATCCATGTCATCAGGGTACCTGAGGAAAAACAAGATGTTGAACAACTGTTTGAAGAAATAATGATGAAAAACTTTCCTCACCTGGCAAAGGAAATAGACATACAACCCAAAGAAACTCAGAGAGTTCCAAAAACCAGGGAGCCAAAGAGGCCCACACCAAGACACATCATAATTAAAATGCCAAAGGTTAACTACAAAGAGAACATATTAAAAGCAGCAAGAGAAAAACAGTTAGTTATCTACAAAGGAGCATCCATAAAACTGGCAGCCAATTTCTCAAAAGAAACTATGTAGGACAGAAGGGTTTGGCAAAAAATATTCAACAGGATGAAGACCCAGAATCTACAACCAAGAATACTTTATCCAGCAAATCTATCATTTAAAGTCAAAGGACAGATAAAGAGCTTCCCAGACAAAGATAAGCTAAGGGAATTTATCAACACTAAGTCAGTTTTACAAAAAATGATGGAGGGACTTCTTTAAGAAGAACAAACATGTATCAAAAAGAGGAATGAAGAATGGTAACAATTACATTCCTATCAACAAGTACCTCAATGGAAAAGAATTAAATGCTCCAACCAAAAGATAGAGTGGCTGAATGGATAAGAAAACAATTCCCCTACATATGCTGCCTACAAGGGACTCACTTCAGCTTAAAAGACACACACAGACTAAAAGGAAGGGAATGGAAAAAGATATTGCCTTGAAGGACCTCGAGGTCCTTCCGCTGAATGAAATGGGTCAGAGAAAGACAAATTTCGCATGATTTTACATACGTATGGAATCTAAAGAACAAAATCAACAACAACAACTACAAAAGCGGAAATAAACTCATAGCTACAGAGAACATTTTGAGGGATACTAGATGAGAGGGAGGTTGGGAGATTAAAAAAAAGGCAAAGGGATTAAGAGGTACAAATGGATAGTTGCAGAATAGACATGGAGGTGTAGAGTATAGCATGAGGAAGATGCTTAATATGTAATAAATATGTAAGGGAGAAGAGGGGTACTAAATTTAGTGGGGTGATCACTTTGTGAGTTATGTGGATCTCTAATCACTATGCTATACAACTGAAACTGGTATATTATGTATGCCAACTAGAATTGAAAAAAACAACCTCATTGAACTGTCTATTGTATTTCAATAAAGATGAGGGGGAAAAAGTAGAGTCATCTTTTTCCACTTTATTTATCACTTCGTTTTAGTGCAGAAAATAACTCATATCCAATTGAGAGAATAGAGAGGTTTCTGATACCTAATTAATGTCATGGAATTAGGAAAGAAAAATCCCCTTTCCCAGACAATTTGGACAAAGCTATTCAGGGCATATGTAAGATTAAGTGTGTTGTGAGTGGCCAGGAGTCTGAAGAGGTGAATCACTATCACCACTTTTTAGGACTGCTAAGCACAGTGCTCCATAGGCCTTCTCCTCAGTCCTCCCACCGATCCTGTAAGGGGAAGTACCAGTATCTCTACTTACAAATAGATTTCAGAAGGTCAGTGCTGTCCATGATCAAACATCTAGAGAGTGACAGTGGCAGGCTTGTATATGTGAGGACCCCTATCTCA
>NW_011888948.1:1080713-1083854 GCF_000151845.1 Pteropus vampyrus
GCCTCCAGCCTCCAGCCTCCAGCCTCCAGCTTCCAGCCTCGTTCTTTTTTCTCATGATGGCTTTGGCAATTTGGGGTCTCTTGTGCTTCCCAATCTGATATTTTTTTGTTCTATTTCTTTTTTAAAAATGCCGATGGGATTTTGTTGGAGATTGCATTAAATCTGTATAATATTTTAGATGTTATCGTAATTTTTACTATGTTGACTCTTCCAATCCAAGAACATGGAATATCTTTCCATTTCTTTGTATCTACTTTGATTTCTTTTAATAGGGTCTTATAGTTTTCATTATATGAGTCTTTCACGTTTTGTTAAATTTATTCCTAGGTATTTTATTCTTTTTGTTGCAATTGCAAAAGGAATCATTTTTCCACTTTTTTTCTGACACTTCATTATTAGAGTATAGGAATGCTGTGGATTTTTGAACATTGATTTCGTATCCAGAAACTTTACTATATTTGCTTATTTTTTCTCATAGTGTTCTTGTGGAGTCTTTAGGGTTTTCTATTTAGAGAAGCATGTCATCTGCAAATAGTGACAGTTTGACTTCTTCGTTTTCTATTTGGATGCCTTTTATATCTTTCTCTTGCCTGGTTGCACTTGCTAGGACCTCCAATGTTATACTGAATAACGGTGGAGATAGTGGACAGCTTTGCCTTATTCCTGATTTTAGAGGAAAGGGTTTTAGTTTTTCACCATTAAGTATAACGTTGGCTGAGGGTGTGTCATATATGGCCTTTATTATGTTAAAGTACTCTCCTTCTATACTCATTTTATTAAGTGTTTTGATCATAAATGGATGCTGCATCTTGTCGAAGGCTTTTTTCTACATCTATTGATATGATCATATGATTCTTATTTTTAATTTGTTTATGTGGTGTATCACATTAATCAATTTGCACATGTTGAACCATCCTTGTGCCTCTGAGATGAAGCCCACTTGATCGTGGAGATGAAGCCCACTTGATTGTGGTGTATAATCTTTTTAATATGTTGCTGTATTCAATTTGCTAGTATCTTATTATGATTTTTGCATCTGTGTTCATGAGAGATATTGGTCTGTAGTTTTCTTTTTTTGTGTTATCTTTCCAGGTTTTGGTATCAGGGTAATATTAGCCTCATCAAATGAGTTAGGAAGTATTGCCTTGTCTTTGATTTTTTTGGAAGAGTTTGAGGAGACTAGGTATTAAATCTTCTTTGAATATTTGGTAGAATTCACTGGTGAAGCCATCTGGTCCTGCACTTTTACTTTTTGGTAGGTTTTTGTTGATTATTTCAATTTCCATACTGCTGATTGGTCTATTTAGATTTTCCAGTTCTTGATTCAGTCTAGGAAGGTTGTATCTTTCTAAGTACTGGTCCACTTTCTTTAGGTTATACAATTTGGTGTTCTATACTTTTTCATAGTATTCTTGTATGATCCTTTGTATTTCTGTGGTGTCTGTCATAATTTTTCCTCTTTCATCCCTGATTTTGTTTATTTGTGTTCTTTCTTTTTTTTCTTTAGCGAGTCTTGCCAGTGATTTGTCAATTTTATTAACCTTCTCAAAGAACGAGCTCTTTGTTGCATTTAGTTTTTCCATTGTTTGTTTTCAATTTCATTTATTTCTGCTCTAATTTTGATTATTTCTTTTCTTCTGTTGACTTTGGGCTTCATTTGTTCTTTTTTTTTCTAGTTTTTAAATATGAAATGTTAGGTGATTTATTTGGGTTGTTCTTGTTTTTAGAGATAGGCCTGTAATGATATGACCTTTTCTCTTATTACCACTTTTGCCGAGTCCCAAAAGTTTGATATGTTGTACTATCATTATCATTCGTTTTTATGTATCTCTTGATCTCTCATTTTATTTCTTCTGTGACTCAGTTATTTTTCAGTAGCATGTTGTTTAATCTCCATGTACTTGTGATTTTTCCCACTTTCTTTTTACAGTTGATCTCCAGCTTCAAAGCATTATGGTCAGAGAATATGGTTGGCATGATTTCAACTCTCTTCTATTTGTTGAGGCTACCTCTGTGTCCCAGTATATGGTCAATCCTTGAGAATGTTCTGTGTGTACTAGAGAAGAATGTATAAATAGCTGTTTTAGGATGAAGGGCTCTGTAAATATCAATTATGCCCAGTTGGTCTAATGTGTCAGTTAAAGATGTTATTTCCTTATTGACTTTCTGTTTGGATGATCTTTCCATATCTGACAGTGGGATATTTAGGTCCCCTACTATGATAGTGTTTTGGTCTGTTTCTCTCTTTAGTTTTCTTAATAATTGCTTTATATTTTTCAGGGCTCCTTGATTGGGAGCATAGATATTAATAAGTGTTATGTCTTCTTGGTACATTATTCCCTTTATCATTATGAAGTGCCCCTCAGTATCTTTCTTTACCTTTTATATTTCGAAGTCCATTTTGTCTGCTATTAGTACCGCCTCTCCCGCTTTTCTCCGAATGCTATTTGCTTGAAATATCATTTTCTACCCTTCCACTTTGAGTCTACATTTGTCTTTGGAATTGTGATGTATCTCCTGGAGACAGCACATGGTTGGGTTTAATTTTTTGATCCAGTCTGCAACTCTATGTCTTTTTATTGATGAGCTCAGTCTATTTACATTTAGGGTGATTATTGAAATATGAGGCCTTCTTATAGCCCTTTTATCTTTTGCTTTCTGGTAGCTCAGTGTTTTCATTGCTTTCTTGTCCTTGTGTTTCTGCTTTCTTTATTTTGGTTGGATTTTGTGGGATTTCCCTCTTGTCCTTCTTGTTTTATGTTATATACTTCAGTTCTGAACCTTTGGCATGTGGTTACCATTATGAATATGTAAAGGATAGTTTTATATATATATACATAGTCACCCCTTTTCTTCTGTATGGGCCTTATACCATTCCCCTTTGCAAATCTGGATCTTGGATTCTCCCCTTTTCAGTCATTGTTATCTCAGTTTGTCCCTTTGTATGCTGAACATTCATTGCTATCTTGCTATAGCAAATCTCTTCTTAATGTTTAAGCTGATAATGCTGTGTTCTTAGTAAAGGTTGCAATCCTCTGCTTCTATCAGCCTGCTAGTCACTTTACTCCTAATTATGTACTTTTTTGTCATTTTGTTTTAGGTGAGCTGACCCCTTTCAGTATTTCCTGTAATGCGGGCCTC
>NW_011888948.1:1085074-1089340 GCF_000151845.1 Pteropus vampyrus
TTTTGCGACCACAGCTGGCAAAAATCAGCTGTTGTTTCTCTGTCATCCACTTTTCTGCTCTCTGCCCTGATGACTTGGCCCTGCCACCAGCTACATAGAGCTCAAGCACTGCCAGCAAGGCTGTTTAGGGAACTCACCGCACCTTCTCTCCTCTCCTTCCTCCTACAGAGAGCTCCAGCTTTGAGAGGAAGCTTCTTTGTTTCTCCCAGTCCACCACCCGACACCTGGGATTCTGACCTGTGTTAGCTCTTATGTGCAGATCTCAGGCTCAGATGTGCTGGTGTGCAGTTTGGTTTTTTGTTGTTGTTGAGTTTTAGATGTTTAGCTCGTTGTTTCAAGGGGAGAGATTTGGAGACATCTCTCACTCAGCCATGTTTCTCCAAATTCGATTATGTCTGTCTTGATCATTGACTTTCGGGCTTAAAACACTTTTGACTAGTGAGTTAATCTGTACCTTGAGCATCATCTAAGAACCACACTTATCCACACCCAGTCCCTAGATTCTACCATATGAAAAAATCCATAACAGAAAATTTACCATCTTAAACATTTATTAAGTGTACAGTATAAGTGTTAACTGTATGCCTTTTGTTATGCAACACATCTCTAGAACTTTTTCATCTTATAAAACTGAAACTCTCTATCCATTGAACAATTCCCATTTTCCCCTCCCCATTCTCTGGCCATCACCATGCTACCTTCTGTTTCCAAGAGTTTGACTACTTTAGATAGCTCATATAAGTGGAATTTGTCTTTTTGTATTTGTCTTTTTGTGACTGGCTTATTTCAGTAAGTTTAAATCTCCAAAGTTCATTCATATTGTAGAATTTGACAGGATTTCCTTCCTTTTTTAGGCTGCATAATATCACTATACACACATACATATACTTTACATTTTCTTTATCCGTTCATCTGTTGATGAACATTTAAGTTGCTTTCACCTTTTGGTTATTGAGAATAATGCTGCAGTGAACATGGGTGTGTGAATATCTCTTTGAGATCCTGCTTTAATTCTTTTGGATATATACCCAGAAGTGGGATTGCTGGATCATATGGTAATACTACTTTTAATTTTTTAAGGTGCCTCCATATTGTTTTCTATAGTAGTTGCACCAATTTATATTCTCACCAACATTGTACAAGGGTTCCAATTTCTCTGCATCCTCACCAACACTTGTTATTTTGTTTCTTTGATAGTGGCCATCTTAATGGGTATGAGTTGATAGCTCATTGTCTGGATTTGCATTTCCCTAATGATTAGTGATGTTAAACATCTTGTCATGTGCTTATTGGCCATTTGTATATCTTCTTTAGAGAACTGTCTGTTCAAGTCCTTTGCCTATTTTTTAATTTTAATTAATTTTATTAATTAGTTTCAAGTATACAGTATATTGCTTAGACATCTATATAGTTCATAAAACAATCCCCCCAATTGCTCCCTCCCTCCCCTGACCCTCTACCTAGCCAATGTATTAATGCTAACTGCATTCCCTGTGTCGTGCTCCCCATCCCCATGACCATCCATCAGCTACTAATTTGTACTTCTTTAACCCTTCACTCCATTCGCTCAGTCTCCCAGCCCCCTCTTCCCTCTGTCACCAAATTGTCCACTATATTTGTGACTCTGTTTTTGATTAGTTTGTTCTTTTTATTCCTTAGATTCCACATGTAAGTGAAATCATATAGTGCTTATCTTTCTATGTCTGACTTAATACCTTCTAGGTCCATCAAAACAATATCTTTTTCTCTTCTCTTCCTTTTAGTCTGTGTGTGTCTTTTAAGCTGAAGTGAGTCTCTTGTAGGCAGCATATGTAAGAGTCTTGTTTTCTTATCCTTTCAGCTACTCTATCTTTTGGTTTGAGCACTTAATTCTTTTCCATTGAGGTACCTGTTGATAGGAATGTAATTGTTACCATTCTTCATTCCTCTTTTTGATACATGTTTGTTCTTCTTAAAGAAGTCCCTCCAATATTTCCTGTAATACTGTCTTGGTGATGATAAATTCCCTTAGCTTATTTTTGTCTGGGAAGCTCTTTATCTGTCCTTCAACTTTAAGTGATAGCTTTGCTGGATAAAGTATTCTTGGTTGTAGATCCTGGGTCTTCATCCTGTCGAATATTTTGTGCCAAACCCTTCTGTCCTGCATAGTTTCTTTTGAGAAATCAGCTGCCAGTCTTATGGGCGTTCCCTTTTGGTAACTATCTGCTTTTCTCTTGCTGCTTTTCATATTCTTTCTTTGCAGTTAACCTTTGGCATTTTAATTATGATGTATCTTGGTGTGGGCCTCTTTGGATCCCTGGTTTTTCGGACTCTCTTAGCGTCCTGGGGTTGTATGTCGATTCCCTTCACCAGGTGAGGGAAGTTTGCCATCATTATTTCTTCAAACAGCTGTTCAACGTCTTGATTTTCTTCAGTTACGCTGATCAGATGGATACTTGGACTCTTAATAGTGTCCCATATGCTCCTTAAATTATTTTTATAGTATTGGCATCTTTTTTCTTGTCATTCTGATTGAGTGTCCTTGACTTTCCCATCCTCTTTATAGGTCATTTGATCCTTTTCTTTATTCACTTTGTTTATTCCTTCATTTATTCCATTTAACATACTTCTCATCTCGGATAATATGTTCTTTATTTCTGATTGGTTCCATTTTATAATTTCTATTTCCATTTTTAGGTTTTCTATCTCATTGTTGAAGTTCTCGCTGAATTTATCTACACTTTCCAAAAGTTCATTGAGCATCTTTATAACCGTTGTTTTGAACTCTGCATCTGTTAGATTACTTGACTCCATTATTTCTGGATCTCCGTTCTGTTCTCTCATATGGTTTCTGCTTCTTCGTCTTCCCATTTTAGCTGCCTTTCCGTGTCTGTTTCTATGTATTCAGCAAAGCTCTTAAGTCTCCGGCGTTATTAGTGTGGATTTGTGAAGTATGTGTCCAGTGACACAGTCTTGTGAGGGGGTCCATTTGCAGGCCAAATTTAGCCCAAGCCTGTGGCCCTCCAGAGCCACCTGTTAAGATTCAGCAAGCAATCCACAGATACTGTGCTTGTAGTTGTCTCAAAAAGACACACCAGAAACTGAAGCCAGCTAGCTCCAGTGTGAGTCTAGGCACTGCTCAGCAAGGAGCACCTGACTTGTTGAAGATATACCTGGATGTGGCTTGGGTGGGGCCGCTAGTTGGGGGAGATGGAGTTTCAGGAAATCCTCTGGGCAGAGTGACTTCTGTTATCCAGTTTGATGACGTCACGGCTATGGCGGTGTTGTGTTCATGCAGTGGGAGGGGGAGGGCTTAACAGGGAACAATGGATACCACTAGCACTTCTGTACAGAGCTAGTCTCACCTAGACCCTCACTCCGACAATGTCTCCCTGTAAGTTCCTGGTGTCCCCTGAGAGCAGCCAAATCGGTACTGGTGCTCAGAGTGAGCAGGTCTGTCACCATGAAAATCTGTTCACGGACGCAGCCCCTTTAAGAGACTTCTGCCACTGCCGCAGTCTCTGTCTTGCTCAGCTGCTCAGTTGGGGCAGCCTCGCATGTTCGTCCTGTCCTACCTTCTGCCGTTGCAGGGTGACTTCTCAGATTCCTCTTTGGTTATATGGCTCGTTCATCTGGATCCCAGGTGATTTTTCCTTGCTGCTTGTTTTTTGTCTCCATCACAACTTTGATTTGGTTGCCAGAGGGAGGAAGGGAGCCTCTATCATCTACGCCACTTTTTTTCCAGCCTTTGCCTATTTTTTATTAGGAGATTTTTGCTGTTGCGTTTAGGAGTACTTTATATATCCTGGATCTTAACTGCTTATCAGATATATGGTTGCAAACATTTTCTCCCATTACATAGGCTCCCTTGTCACTCTGTTGAAGGTTTCTTTTGCTGTACAGAAGTTTTTAAGTTTGATGTAGTGTGTGTGTGTGTGTAAAAACTTTCCGTTACCATAAGTTTTGGTATTTAGTATTATTCAAATATATTCCTCTAACATTATGACTGCTCTAATTGGTACACAGTCTATACACATATATAGCCTATCCGTTGAATGCCATTTAGCACTTCTGATGTAAAAGGCACTGGGCAATCTTAAATCTCTTGTAGGGTATAAACCAAACAATTAACAAACTAACTTTACAAAGATACAATATGGGAGATACAAAGAGGACTATATAGTCCTTACCTTGCTAAACCTATTAGATATTCTGGTTAAAAGCTAAAATGATACTTTAATAATTTATAAATAATTATTATATAAAGGATTATTAATAAAATAATAC
>NW_011888948.1:1090551-1172717 GCF_000151845.1 Pteropus vampyrus
CTCTTCCTTCAAATTCTTTTTCCTCCTGGCTTGTGTAGCTGGTTTGTTACCAGCAGAACTTTCTCTGAAGTGAAAGGAAATCATTGCTAGAGGAGACCAGGACTTAACTAAAAGGCCCACTGAGTTGCTAGTTGTGTCCAGAATCTGATTAGATTTAAGAGGAGCAGAAAGAATTTCTGTATTTTAGAAATTGAAGCTCTTGGCCTAGTTTGAAAAACATGACCAGATAATATTCTATTAAACAAAATAAAATCCAACAAAATCTAGTTAGGAAGATAAACTACAATCTTGTTACTAAAAGTGTCAGAGGTCTTGGTTGTATGTTTTAAATGTACTTGTTACTTATTAATATTAAAATGCATAGATATCTTCCCCGCCCCTGTTCTTAACCTCCACCCTTTCCCTGTTAAATCTTGACCTTTCTCTGCAGCCCCTCCTGGTCCCGCCTGGAGAGTGACTATCAGGGCTTCTCCCAGGTAGCTTGGGTCTCCGAGGGAGCACTAGTTAGCCATGTTGTTCCTGTGCAGGTCATCTCTGTGCAGAGAAAATATTAGAGTGAATCATAGTCTGCCTCTCCTAACTGTGCTATTTGATTTGGGCTCTTGTGTGCAACTTGTGGTTGCAAGCTTGAGATGTGAGGCACACTGACACACCTCTCAAGTTGTGTTATAATAATCAGATTTGAGTGTGCCCCAATAGAATGTCGCAAACTTCAAGGTTGTGATGCTTTTCTTTATCTTTGATCCCCAGCCGGGAGCAGATACTGCTAAACGGATATTGCTTAGTTGGAACGCTGCAGGAGGAGGGGAGGGGCAAAAGTTTGTGCTGTACCCTAGGAGTGGAAGAGGGCCCTTAATAAGAGTGGATTACCTTCACCGGCCGGCAGAGGGCTCACTTGCATCAGCAGACAGAACTTGTTTCCTTCGCCCGCCACCCCCTATCTTGTTTACTTCGAGTATTACCTTTTCCGTGAACCTGGAGGCCCGAGGCTTTAGAAATTTAAACTTAAACCTGTACATACGCATTAGGACCTCACCAGTTGTCGAGAAGAAACTCGCATTTCATTTAGTCCGAAAGGCACAAGAACAGCTCAGTGTTAGTTAAACAATACTAAGCCATGACGTCTCCGACTGAGTCAAAGCTAAAGAAGTTACCTGGTCAGACTTCCAAGAAATTTTAATAATTTTAAAGTTGGAAGGCCCCATACACTCGCGTGACGAACCAGTTCCTCTAATCCAGCTCCCTCATTTCTCATACGAGGAAGCTGAAGTTTATGAAACTAGTCCTCTAGACTCAAGAGGATATTTTATAGAAAAATTTTACTTCTCTCAAAATTAGGCTTTAGGCATGTGCTGAAATTACGTTGATAGGTGGCCATTTGGAAAAATTGCACCTAGAATCCTTCTACCTCTCTTTCACATTGTCATACATATTTGCATATGTGTATAATATACATTTACGAAATATGTAATATTTATGTATAATACATCATGGGTATTATATACTATATATAAACATATATATTTACTTTTTCAGATTCTTTAGAGAGGCAGCGTAGCCTACTGGTTCAGCACATGGACCACATAGATAGGGTTTGAATTTTGGTTCTGTCACTTATTAGCTGTAAAACCTTGAGCAAGTTACTTAAACTCTCTATGATTTAATTTCCTCATCTATAAATGAGGTTAATAACAGTGCCTGTTTCATTAGGTTATTTTAAGGATTCAGTGAGTTAAAATTTGTAAAGCACTTAGGACGGTGCTTGGTACACAAAAAGTACCATAATTATGTAATATAATAAAAATTTGGAAAAACACTATTTTAATAATGAATAAAGATAACATTATAAGAGTACTTTTTAAAGGGTTGGAAATCAGCTTTTAATATATATTTTTTGGGGAAAATCAATTGTGTAATATATGATGAAAGTATGAGAAAGAATGTGTGGTTAATGAACCTGACCACCAGGTGGAGAGCCAAAAAGCCTGACGTTCCAGGTGAGGCTCTAGTTTCCACTTTCCACAAAAGTTATCTGA
Organism: Pteropus vampyrus; assembly: GCF_000151845.1. Classification (NCBI taxonomy): domain Eukaryota; kingdom Metazoa; phylum Chordata; class Mammalia; order Chiroptera; family Pteropodidae; genus Pteropus; species Pteropus vampyrus. The sequence continues at coordinate 1,092,588 of NW_011888948.1, forward strand.
CATTCCTCACTGCCACCACCCTATTTTGGAAAGCTTAAAAACAGCAACCCCAGAGTAAAATTCCCAAACCTTCGAAGACTCAAGTGCTTGGAGCATTTTAAGCGTACCTGCTCTCCTGCACTCGTGTTTCCGAGGGGCAAGCCTCGCCAAGGCTGGTTCTCGACCAGCATTCCCCACCCCCCTTCCCTGGGCGTCTCCACCCGAAGGCAGCCATTGCTTGTATTCTGCCTGTCTTTTAGGGCTGGAGGGAGTGGCTGGCAGGAAAGAGGAACAAGGAGAGAGTGTCCGTACAGCGTGCAGCGTGGGAAGTCTCCACGTCAGGGTAAGTGTGGGAAAAGGGACTCCCTGGCCCCGTGAAAGGCCAGTCAGGTCCTGGCTGAGAACCAGGGCTGGGGGGCAGTCGGGCCCAGCTCTCAGGGGCTGTCTCTAGGCAGGTCAGAGCAGTTCCAAGAGATGCAGGGGAGGCAGCACTTGGGTTGGTATGACAGGCCTACTTGCGAGAAAAGCAAAAAAGTGGCCCTTGAGGAAATGCCGCGGGAGCCTCACCTGAGCGGTGGAGTGGGCGGGGTCTCCTAGCAGCGACTGGAGTCCATAAAAGAGGCGCGGGCTATGAGGGGACAGGGCATAAAGGGTGTCCGAAGGCAGAGGCTCAGGATTCTTTGAAACGTGGTGACCATGAAGTAGGCTTAGGATTGCTTAAACAGCACAGGTTATAAGAATTTCCCCTAGCCAATAGCAGGGAGGGACCCGAGTACTCTTCGGGTTTTCAAACTTGTAGACGCGTGGGAATCACCTGGGGATCTCGTTAAAACTCGGGTTCTGACTCAGCAGTCCGGGTCCGGAATACTGTTTCTGATTCTGTATTTCCCGATGGTGAGGCTGCTGGTCCCTAAACCCCTCTTTCAGAAGCCAGGGTCTCTCCTAGGCTTCAGAAGGGAGAGCACTGAGCACTGGAGGGCATGGATCAGACAACCATGGGCAAGTTCTCTGGGAGGAGGTACTCAGAGCTGTAGTGCAAATATAGGTTTCCAGGTAGTAAAAGCATTTAAGGAGGAGTTCAATTATGGGGTGAGGAGGGAAAAGAAGCTTAGATCGAGAGACTCCTCACCAACCTCCCAAGGTGCTTGGGAGCTGGGAAGCAGAATGGCTGGTCTTCAGTTGGGTGAGGCCCAGATCATCCAACTGATGAGGCAGAAAAGATGCTAGCAGGAAAGTCCCTGCAGGGCCCGAGGCAGCCCCCAAATTCCCCACGGGCCGCTTTCCACTGGCTGGAGGCCACAACTGGGAGGTTTTGAAAGAAGATAGCCTGTTACCAATGCAAGCACTGGCCAAACCAGATGATCCATTGAGAGAAGGAGCTAATTGTAATAGAGGCAGAATGTTATCTGTACTAAGTTTAAAACAGTTTTCCAGAGGGAAATGAGGTCCCGCCGAGGCAACCAAAAAGGGTTGGATGTTGGCTTTGCAGAGAGCTGAGTTAAACACTGACAAATAGAGTTGCCAGGTGTCCTATATTGAACCGGACAGTGTGGTATTTTAGCTCCTGGTGTATTAAAATGCAGTAAATACCTGTTTAAAACTTCATTATTTCAGATGTACTTTTTCTTATATTTTGATTGATTTTTAATCAGCAGAGGTTTGTAATTTCAGCATTTAGTTACTCCTGCTAAATATTAAATGGACAAACACTGCTTAAAGTAGTGTTTGTAATTCCTTTGAAGAGGCTTGTAATTCTTTTGAAATTTGAGGAATCTTTTTATCTATCTGTATGCAAGTAAAGGGTTCCAGCACTAGTGTTAAATATTCTATCAAACAGAGTAAAAGTCTATCCCTTAGGAGGGAAGCGTACGCTCTACCAAAATGTTTTTATTTTCCTGTCTCTGTAGGGTGGGTATTTTTGTCATATTGTTTACTGAGGAAGCAAAGAAACCCAGATATCTTTGGGGCAGGAACCAGAGCTGACGTTCACTGAGGGTTTGTGCGCCCACCACTGCGAGTACTTGGCAGCCTGTCCACTCTGCCTCCCAACGATCCCACCAGGGACATGCTCTAACTGTCCCCATTTTACAGAACAGGAAACGGGCTCAGAAAGATTATATATTGAGGCCAACAACCTAGACATTATCCTCAATTCCCGTATTTCTCTCAGACCCCTCATCCAATTTATTAACAAGTTCTGTCAGCCGTATCTCCAAAGTATATCCCCAAATCTGACCTTCGTCCCGCCCTAACGCTAGTCCTCATTATCTTTCTTGCTTAGATGTTGCATTAGCTTCCAACTGCCCGCCCCCCATGCCACTTTTGTTCCCTCAGCACAACAGCCAGAGTGGTTTTATGAACCCTAAGTCAGACCATGTGCTCTCCAATGACTCCCTTCATATCTAAAACAAAATCCAAATTCCTTACCAGAACTTACAAGGCCCTACTACATGATCTGGCTCTGCGTGCAAACTCTTCATTCACTCAACAAATACTTATGGAGGCCCTACTAGGTGCCATGCACTCTTCTAGATACTGGGCACATTGTTACTGCACAGAGCTTACATTCTAGTGGGAGAAGACAACAGTCAAAGAAATATGGAGGATGTCAGATGCAGACAAGTGCTATGGAGAAAAATGAAGTGGAAAAGGAGACTAAGGAGTGCAGAGTGGCAGCGAAGGGGTCACTGGGACAGCCAAGGGGATGACAGGAAGGCCTTCCTGAGATGGCGACATTGGAGCAGAAACCGAAAGGAGAGGAAGGAGGGAGTCAAATAGATTCTGGAGGAAGAATATTCCAGGACGAGGGAACAGCAAGTGCAGAGCCTTCAAGGAAGAGGTGTGCTTAGCGTGCTTGGGGAGCAGCAAAGAGACGGACGTGTCTGGAGCAGAGAGAGTAAGGGAGGGGAGTGAGTGGAGGGCAGCGAGGTCCTGGAGAGAGCAGACTACGCAGGAGCATGTAGGTCCCTCCTCTGTCCACTGCAGAGCGGGTGGGCAGCCAGGGGCAGACTATGAGCAGGGCAGTGATGACACTGTGTAGAAGGGCGGGTGTGACTGCAGGGAGACCTGTTCCAAGGACAGCAGCAATAATGGGGCCCAGCCAGAACAGTGGCAGAGGAGGAAGAGAAGTTGCTCATAGGTCTAGTAAACAGGGATAGAGAGCTAACCATTGGGCTTACCAAGGCGAAAGATTTAGCAGCCGAGGCAGTTTCAGTGGGATAGGGATGCAAAGCCTGGCGGGAGACGGTTCAGAGGAGATGGCGGGGGCGGGGCTGGAGGAAGTGAAGCCAGCGAGTAAGAGCGGTGGCGTTAGAAAGAATATCAGAAAAGTGTGGCGGTGGCTGCAGGGGCAAGTGCGGTCGAGAGTTTCTTATGCTGATGAGGCTGATGAAGGGGAAAAAGGGACACCACTGTAGAAGGCTAGAGGCAACGGAGTTTGCAGACCTGTAGGGAGGCTTCAGCCCTAGTGACAGAGGGTCGGCGGGATGTGGGCACAAGTGCAGTGGGCGGGTAGATGTGGTGGAAGAGCTTGTGGATGTCCTCTGTTGCCTCCTTCGATTTTCTCAGTGAAAGGGGTAGTTCATCAATGAACAGTGAGGACTGGGAAGAAATGTTGGAGGTTTAGAAAAAGAAAAAATGGTGTGAGGCTAAATGGAGTTGAGTGTTTATGCAGGGGAGTGATTATGATTCTGGACCTTGGAGCTGTGCTGGTTAAGGAGAAAAGCAAGGACATGAGGGAGGAGAAAAACGATCAGAAGGCAGTAAAACAGCAGACCACAGTATCCAGGGGAGTTGAAGAAATTTTGGAGTTGGGGTAGTACAGGAACAGGAAGATAGGAAGTGACGTTGAATGGTGGGATGCTTCCTGAGCCACCATTCTCTCTCCTACACTGTTTCAGTTCACTAGGCTTTTTGTTGTTTCGCCAACACTTGAAGTTTGTTTCTGCTCAGGGCCTTTGCACTTGCTGTTCTCTTCACATCTTTGCATGCCTTGTTCCCTGACTATACTCAGCTCTCTGCTTTAATGTATCCTCAGGGAGGTTTTCTCTGATCACCTAGATCAAAGGCAGTCTCTGTCTCATGACGTGTTTAATTTTTTCGTGGCATTTATTGCCACCTGAAGTTATGCTCTATTCATTCATATGTTTATATTCTGGATCTACTACTAGAATGTAAGCTCCATAAAGGTGGATTTTAGTAGCTTCCCTATGATGGAGTTTTAGTGGAAGAAGGGAAAGTACTTCTATGTTAGAAGCTTTATTGGAAAAGAAAGAAGGTAGAAAAATAATTTCCTGGATAAAAAAATAGAAGGACAAAAAACAAACCAGTAACAGTGTACAGGTCTGAGATTGGGGTATTGATCAAAGGCCATTTAAGCCTTCTGTGTGATTTTTTTTTCCTCCAAGACAATGCATTAAGGGAGTGCTTTTAGAATTAAAAATTAAAATTAAAAAATTACTCATTGTTTTAAAAAAGAAAAAAACCCCCAAAACTGCAGACAATCTGGTGATGAAAGCAAAGGCTACAACTTTGCCATCTCTTCTGGAAGAGCAACTGGTTTGGAAGATTAAGCTATGCAAATATAAACCAAAAGATTTTGAACCATTCATTTTCGGGGTACGCTTAAATTTTTAATTTCAATTGGGACAACTTGGAGCAGCCACACTTGTGATGCAAAACTTATTCCTCAGTGTTGTTTTCCATTTGTGAATCAGTTGGATCCATTTGAGTCAAACTGTGCTTTTGTAGACTTGGTTGCTTCTTTTGGAAATGTTCTTTCAAATTAGGTTACAGAAACAAGAGCTGAATTATACACACAGTTGCAGAAACAGATTTCTATGTTCGAATGTAAGATGAAAATATGAATATTGAGGGTATTCCTTTAGTGTCAAAACCAACCAAACTTCCTGGTAAAGTTTTGTTTCTTAACAGTCAGAAGTTGGTGGGTGAGGTGTCCATACGCCCTGAGGAGGCAGGCAGTCCCCTTTAAAAGCAAAAGTTGGGGTCACGCAGATGGGTGTTTGCATCCAGTTCTGCTCCTTATAGTTGGATGACCCTGGTCAAGACATTTAACCCTGTTACTCTCCTCGTCGGCAGAATTCATGTTTCCGAAGCTCGCGGGGTTGCTGCGAGGATTAATTGAAATGATGTGTGTGGTGTCACGGAGTGATTTGCTTGATAAATGGAACTCATTATGTAAAGTCCTGGCAGACTTCTCCGTTTTGTGCACTTGTGTTTTTTTTTCCTCCTAGTTCTCCTCATAGACGTGTGCCTACATAATTTATCATCCAAACTGGGGCCTTTTTGAGAATGAAAGGGGACACCAAACCTTAGAGAGTGGTCACACTCTCTAAGACTAACTCCTGGTGAGACTGAGGGACTGGTAGGAGACAGCTGCCTGCTGCAAGGAGGCAAAGCAGGCCTTTTCTGTATTGGTGTGCTAGTTAGGAACTAATAATCCAGCCTTCGAAGCATATTAAGAATGGAAGAAGCCTTTTCCCCTCCTCCCCTGCCACCTTATAATTTGGCAGAGGCCCCTCTGTCTATTGGGCCCCAAATGGGCTGGAATTAAAATAGCAGCATGTATCAAGGCGTCACCAGACCCACAGGGGCAGGGTGAGGGTGCCAGCATGGTTATAAGGAGGCCTTTTCTTGTGATCCAGACTACATGAATTTATGCTACTGTGTTTTTTTCTCTTTGTTACTTGCCAGCACAGGGACACTTGAACTTGCAAGAATTTAAGGATAACTGGCATTACTTTAAAATATCCATTCCCAGGCCCCCAGTCTAGACCTGAATTTAAATCTCTCGATATTCTGTATATCTAAACTAGCATCTGGGGTAGTTTCTATGAGCTAGCAAGGTTAGGGAACGTTGCCCTTGCCTTGAGAAAAGTAGTTTAAACTCTCTAGCTTTGACTTGGATGTATCATAGAACATTAAGAAATGTTTTTTTATCATCTCATGCTTGGGCCTCAGAAATGAAAGGAAGAAAGGATCTGAGGAGGCTTTGATGGAACAAAGATAATTGGGGTGAGATTACCAAAGAAAGATGCATCTCCAGGACAGAGGCTAGGGTTTGGTGGTCTCTCTGCTTCTGGCCCTGCAGTCACCCGCAGCTATTTTTCAGTTTCAACCTTGGAGGAATTGAGCCTTATTTTTATTGTAAAAGCAGCGATTCCATGTCCATGTATTTTATTTAGCTATTACGCTTTCTCTTTTTTCCCCATCATGCTTCCAGAAAGAACAGTTCCTTCCTACTTCCTGTCTCTACTGCCTTAATTCTCATTTACTCTTAACTGCAGTGGGATGAAGGCTGGCTGGGGTGACTTACCCCGTGTGGCCATGGGCAGGTTAATGAACTACTCCAAAACTCAGTTTCTCTACTGTGACTTCTAAATGAGGTAATGCGAGAGAAGCATCTGACAGTCCCTGGCATGTAGTGAACACTTGGTTTTAACCCCACCACTTCCCATACCTACTTCTGCCCCCAGTACAGAGATAAACTTTTGCTTCCTAAAACCATTAGCAACCTAATTGGAAGAGTCAGTGGTCATTTTTCAGGACTCATTTGCTTTTCTTGTTAACAGTTAAGACTATATTCAGTTCTCGAAATTCTTATTATATTTATGCCACTTTTCCCAGTTTTTGCCCCCTGGTTTTTTTCCTTTATACACACCTTACACTTAGGTGTATTAGTGGAATTATGCAGCCATCAAAAAGTAACATTATAAAAGACTGTGGAAAGATGCTGAAATGATTAATATCTTAAGTAGAAATAGTACAACTTAAAATGCTACGCATTAAAAATAGCTAAGGTACTATTGGCCTTAAAAAGGCATTACAGTCACATGGTCCAAAGATAAAAGAATCTTACCTAGACTATAGTCACATTCATGTTCACATCCAAGATCCCCCAAGGGAAAGAGACATGTAGGGAACACTAGCAAATGAGAATTAAAGTGCCATTTGCTATGAGTACTCTGGTAAGCTGGGCCTCAGCACTACTTTGGGCTTCAGGACTGAAGACTTCCTCATTCTTCCAGGCATAAATAGACTCTTACGTCTGCAGAAGCACATCAGATTGGTATGCTTGTTCTGCCTACGGTTTCAGCAGCGAACAAAGAGGCAGTAAAAAAAGAAGGGAGATTCTCTCAGGTGAGCTGGAGCAGGCTCCTACTGGCTTGAGAGAGCTGATTCTGATCATCCCTTCCCAACTCTTCATTCAACGAACTCAAGTTGATAGCTTGCAATCGGCCATGGTGGGAGGATTTACACCATGAAAATTGGTAAACACTACAAAGCATGGCTCCCCGTCCCCATCCCTTGCCCAAAGCTGAATGTTAACTATTTATTAGCACACCACTGGGAGAGGGAAGAAAACATGCTAGCCTCCCCTACTCTGAGTTGGCCCTGGTTACATGCTCAGCTCTGTTGTTTCATTATAAGAAGAGAGAGTGACATCTGGGTTCACATCTGCAATAATAAAGATGATGATGATGGTGATAAACACCCACTGAGTGCTTCTAGGTAATGTGCTTCAGTGTACCCCATGCTTCCCATGCATAATCCTAATTTAAGTTCAAATGACTTTATGGAATACGGACTGTTATTACCTTTAGTTTTCATATGAGGAAACTGAGGATCAGAGCAAATAAGCAATTTGTCTAATTTTATACTGCTAACTAATAGATTATTCTGGATTCCAATCCAGGCGGGGCCTCTCTAGAGTCTCAGATCTGACCTCTATGATAGTTCCTTCCTGGGGAAGGTGGGCAGAGAGTGTGGAAAGTTTCCTTCCCAACTAGCAGTTGACAGCATGTTACTGACAGAGACATTAATATTTAAAAACATGTATCCTTGCGCATTGTGATACAATTTTAAATAAGATTTCAAACTTCCAAAATAATGCTATATATTTTCATAGATATTTACATATGTGGTAAAAGTGTAAAAACATACTTGAAGATAATGTGGGTATATGGCTGTTTTGTGTTACCACTTTTTTGTATATTTAAGCTACTTCAGAATAAAAATTTAATATATTTCTGTATAAGGTAATCAGACTGGTTTTATAGTGAAATTACAGGTAGTTCTAATCATTTATTTAAAAAATTTTAATATTGTTGTTATATTGTCTTTTCAATTAATTTTTTTAAAAAAATAAGTACATGGAAAAAGTGGTAAAACCTGAATAATGTCTGTAGTCTAGTTTTATTGTGCCAATACCAGTCTCCTGGTTTTGATAATGTCCTATAGTTATAGAAGATATCATCCCTGAGAGAACTGACTGATAAAATGGATAGTATTATTTTTAAATGTATTAATAAAGGTTATTTTTATTTATTAATCTCAATTTGAGAATCTCTGCTTTAAAGGAACCCTTATTCTCACCCCCTAGTTACTATTAGATGTTTTCCCTTTATGTTCCTCTTGTCTATCACAGCACTTACCACACTGCGGGTTATATTTATGAAGTACTATATACTTTAAAAAAGCTATTCTTTTCCAGGCCATAGACTTTTTTCTACATTTAAAAATCGAGATATAATTTATCTACCATAAAATTCATACTTTAAAGAGTGTACAATTTAGCGGGTTTTAGTATATTCACAAGGTTATGCAACCATCACCATTTAATTCTAGAATGTTTTATCAACCCCAAGGTAACCCTGTACCCATCAACAGTTACTCATCATTCTCCCCTCTCCCCAGGCCCTGGAAACCATTAATCAACTTTTTGTTTATATGGTTTTGCTTATTTTGGACAATCTATCCTAATGGAATCATACAATATAAGTTGCCTTTTTCTAGGCTCCTTTCACTAAGCATATTCAAGATTTATCCAGGTCGTAGCATGAATCAGCATTTCGTTTTTCTTTATGGCTGAATAATATTCTATTTTATGTATATACTACATTTTGCTTATCCATTGATCAGTTGATGGACATCTGGGTTTTTTTCCTTTTTTTTTTCTATTTGGAATAATGCTGCTATGAACATTCATGTACAAATTATCGTGTGAGCATGTGCTTTTAATTTTCTTGGGTATATGTCTAGGAGTAGATTTTCTAGATCATATAGTAATTCTATGTTTTGTTTTTAGAGTAACTGCCAAACTTATTTCCAAAGCATAGGCCAGTAACTTTTAAAAACACTTTTAAAATTATTATAAAAGTAATACATTATATAACCATTATAGAAACTTTGAAAAATCCAGTAAAGAATCGAGACAAAATAAAAGTCATGCACACTTTATTTATGGATAACAATCGTTAATGTGGTGATCTTTTTAATGTGCCTATGTATACACACAGATAAACAGCATCATGCTGCCAATACTGTTTTGAAATGTGCTTTTTTTCACTTAATAAAAGATTGTGACTTTTTCAAGTTGTTAGTCTTCTAAAATGGGATTTTTAAATGGCTACATATTATTATTTCTTATGAATGTACCAAGATTCACTTAACTCATATCCTTTTGATGATGGATAATTAGGATAGTTCTAATTTTCCCCTGATAGCTCTATAACAAATATACTTTGTATTAAAGTGTGGTGTTTATTATTATTTTCCTAGAAAAAATTTCTAGAAATTGAATTAAGTATATGTATTTTGAGTGTTTTATACAAATTACCAAACTATCTCCCAAAAGGTTGTATCCATGTTGGTTTCCAGCAGCAAGCAAGATGGCCAGTACCACTCAATGCTGGCCTACTGGTCATTATAATGTTTTAAATATCTGCCAATTTAATGAACTAAAAAAGGCTGTATCAGTGTTTTGCTTGGCATTTCTTTGGTTATCAATGAGAATAAATTCTTTTTCCTCATGCTTATTGATTATTTGTACTATTTTTGTGTGTGCGTCATGCTTTTCATATACTTGGCCTATATTTTTCTATCTTGGTGTTTGCCTTGTTATTCCTTAGAAAGAGTTTATAACATAGTTATATATATTGCATATATTTGTTCTAATTGAGTTTGTTTTCTTTTACAAATTTATCTTTTTTTCTTCTTTATACATTATAAAAGTAATGGATGCTCAACGTAAAAATACAAACATTTATAATAATATAAAGCAGATGCTGAAAATTTCCCAAATTTCATCCTCTCAAGTTGACAGTTTGGTGTATATTCCTGCAAATATTTTTTCCTATCTATATCCTACCAATTACATTTCTTTTCAAATTTGGAATCATAGTATACATATTGTTTTTAACCTGAATTTTCACTTACCATATCTTATATATATTTCATTGTCAATACAAACAGCTTTTTCTTTTTTAATAGTTATATACTATTGTGACTGTGTTGTGTTTTTAACATAAAAATTTTACATTCTTAGTCACATCATTAAGTTTTTTATGGCACATTAATTTTTATGCTTAGAAAGAAGGTTCTCAGTTTTTAAAAGTAATTTTCTGATAGACTATTCAAGAAATTATCCTCATTGTAAAAGAAAAGCTACATTGTGAAAGAGTAAAGACTACTGACACATCTGTATGAACTATAGGAGGAGTCCGGAAAAACTGCTTTGCAAACAAATAGGGAAAGATATTGTTTTGATAAAATAAAATAAACTGAAGTGCCTATTTTAAGTGAATAAAATTCATAGTACATTACCATTCATCACAGTTAAGTGGGGAGACATACATTATTCAAATAATTACACAAACAAATACATAGTTACAAAGTGCAGTGTGTGCAGTAGAAGAAGAGTATAGGACAGTATGAGATGACTAAGAGAGATCTATCCTTGGCCTAGAACAGCTTAGAAAGTGCCAATTGTGCTGCGATTGGGGGTGGGGATGGGAGGTGGGTTTGGTGGCAGATGAGGGAGTGCATTAGGGAGAGAAGGAACTACAGGGGTGGGAACTCTGAAGCTGGAAGTAGCATGAGCCTTGGGCAACAAAAGGGCTAACTCAAATGCCCACAGAAAGGAAGGATTGTGGGAGAGGAAGGAAGAGCATGCCTCTCTCTGCTAAAGCATTTAGATTCAAACAGTTTTGATCATTTAACAATGGTGTAACTATAGCCTGTCAGTTTGTGATCCATGCTTTACAAGGAATGTGAGAGTCATTAAATGATAGTTGAAGTCTTGTGAGTGTCCTAAAACTGAGTGTTCAAAGAATTTCAGAATTTAAATGCTGGGTAGAAGAGGATGCCCCTGCAATTGTTCCTGAGTTGAAAAAAGAAAAGGCAGGAGTGAGCATGGTATGACTAAAGGCCAGGGAAAAAGGATCTTTTTAAGGAGAAGGCAATGAGTGCTGCCTCCTCCTTAGATGAAAAAAATTGTTAAGAATAAAGTAAAATGTCAAAGGTAATTAAGATGTTATTAGCATATGCTTATAATTATATACACAGGATATAATTATATACTCATTTTCCTCAAGGAAAATGAGAACTGAATTTCACAACATGGAGGTCAACGACCTTTGCAAGATGCCTAAACTCTGCTGATATAGCATAATGAGTCTCGTGCATCTTCTGAATTATCTGTGTCTTTTGCCTGACTGGGAGGGGTGGGGGCTGCTTTTAGATCCAGCTCAAGCTCCTGGAGATCCAGCCATTTTCTAGGAACAATGAGCATGGTGTTATAAACCACAAAACCATTATAAGAAAAATAATTTTTGACAGGGCATTTATTACCACATACTTTGATATCACAGTGACTCAACTGGGTTCATGTTAAAAAATGTGAAACATGTATGTCTTGGGCGATGCTATATAGGTAGGTATCTGATAAATCTAGGTCTTCAGAAAGAACCAAAGTTCTGTGTGATACACTTATTGCCTTTAAGATACAGAGAGTGTGAAGGAACAAGAGTCTACCAGGTCCTGAAAACTGCATATCCTAGATCCCAGTTGTAACCCTTATTTGTAGAAGAAAATATTCTTAAAAATGTCCCATAAAACAGGATAAAAGTAATTTTCTAAATCAAAATTATGACTTTATCATAACTGACATTTTCAAGATTAAAAAACACATAATGATTAGTGAACTCAAGATTCCAAAATAAAGTTTCTACAAATTAGTTCTCTTAAACAACTGCAAATGTACAGTATTTATTAGTCTTTAGCTGAATGAATCATTTAAGGCTCTCATAAAGTTACTCCTCATTAAGAATAAAATTACATGAGAAATATAGAAAAACATTTTATTAACATAATTGAATGTAATTAATCATTGTTAAAATATCAGAACAGAGTAATGATTTTTAAAGCATTAGTGCGGCATACTCTAAAACATAGCTAAGCAACATATTAACTTTAGTCATATAATAGTTAAGATCATTATTGTAAGATAAATTATATATATAATAGTTATATGACTACATATATACATACATATAATTTCTTCTTGGAGGATTTTAGGAGACTGTCATGGTTAATTCTCTCAACATTGCATTTTATTTACAAATTGAGAACTTAAACAATATATTTGATGTTAAAGGTTCGGTAGGACTTAATCACATATGCTGTACTTTTATATACATTATTGCATTTTTAAAAATCTAATTTTTCGTAAGAAGTCTTAAAAGTATTAAAATAAATCTTTTTGTTAAATCTTGGATCCATTATCAGATAAATCTTCCTAAAATTCTGCATTTACCTTGTTGTTACCATGTACATAATTATTCAGTGACTTCCCATTTCCTACAGAATAAAATTCAACTCTTTATTCTGACATTCAGAACATTCCACAATTTGGCCTCAGACTTGATTTTCAAACCAGGCCATGCTCTGCATTTCGCATCAGGGAAGCTCATTCCTGCCCTAAGCTTGTGCTCCTCACCCCAGTGGCTTTCCTTGTTTTCATCTTCAAGTCCTATGATCTTTAAAGGCCCTGTTTGACTCCCACCTCCCTTGTGAAATCTTCCCTGATGCTTCCGATGCCTTCCTCTGCTCTTGTCCCCCACTCACGCTGGTTCTTAAATAGCCACTATTATGTACTGTTACTGAACTAGTTCATGTTTTTAAGACTTGTCTCTTCAACCAAATGGGAAATTCCTTGATTAGTGCCTTGGTGCCTAGCACAATCCTCAATATATAATTATAAGCATATGCTAGTAACATCTTAATTACCTTTGACATTTTATTCTTAAAATTTTTCTTTTCATCTACAGAAATAACACAACTAAAGGCCAAGTTTACTGTTGCTTAAATATCTTTCTCTTCCAAAGCTAACTGCTCTTGCCATTTGCTCCATTTACTACACAATCTTCACTGTACAACCTAAATATATGGAATCTGGGATTTTCTTCAAACCAGGGACTAATTCCTTTAATTTCATCAAGTCTTTGGTAAGTTTCTGTTTTTCATGGTAAATGTATTTCTACGAGTAGATTTTTTTTTCCTTTTAATGGAATATTTTGGATGTTCAGTATCTCTGAAATCCTAGAGCTTTTTAAAAAACTGCAGTCTTCCTTTCATTCAGTGTGTTTTTTCCTTTTTCTCTCCTTTCTTTAAGCACAGGGAAGGTGGTATAGAAGTGGGGTGGGTGGGTGTGTGTGTATGTGTGTGTGTGTGTGTGTGTGCGCGCGTGTGAAAAAGCAGAAATTATAGTACTAGCTTCCTCTACTGTATAGGCAGCGTAGCTCTGCTTAGGACAACCATGCGAGCCTCAAATTTGCAAATCCAAGGCAGCTGTAATCAAAACCAGCATGGTTTTCGTGTTTCATGTAATAATAACAACCATTTATTAAGTACCTCCTATGTGTCAGACACGATGTCGGTAGCTTTATATATTATCTAATAACCATAATCAAGTGAATCACGATCCCCGTTTTACAGAAGAGAAACTTGAGGCTTTGGGATGCTAAGTAACTTGGACAAACTAATAAGGAGCAGAGTTAGAGTGTAGATGTGGAACTGATTCCCAAGCCTGGGTATTTTTCGCTACACCTTGCAATGTCAGTGCCTCATATTGCCGGGAATTCTCTTTGGGTAATGTTGGGTCTTACAATCATGACTTTGGCAGCTATGGGCAAGGGAAGGACAGAATAAAAAACAAATGTTCCAGTGTATCTGAGGAGGCTCTCCTGTACACAATTGCTCCAGGCTTACTTATTAAATGTTCCCCACTCTGATAATTTACATATCAATGTCACCAAATTGGGCACTGTCCCTTTTGTTATGGAACATCTGATCACATGTCTTAGTAGGTGGAAGGAAGGCTGACAGTTTTTACTTTGTCAAGGCTCAGGACAAAAACAATAGCATGAAATAAATCAATACAAGAATAACAATATATATGGATATGGATATGAAATTCTACCTATAAAATATGCTTATCACAAAAGAAACAAGATATTTCCATAGTCTTATTGCTGTGCTGACATATGAATTCCAATCTATACTTATTTGAAGACCAGTTAATAGAAGGAAATTCCAGGGTGACAGAATTTTGACAATCCCTGTTATCTCTAACAGGATCTAGTTACATTGTGCTTTTCCAGGAAGGATATGGCTGTACAAGCAGGTTTTAATCTGGAGGTTACTCTCTTTTCTTCTTATACCATTTGTGGCGATTCCCTGATTGTTATTTTATTAGGACCATGGAAGGAAAGAGAGGCTATTCTTCCTTTCCTATTTTTCTATGCTTAAGAGAATTTAATATAGAATATTCTCAATTTTTTTTTAAGTCTAGGGGTTTCTATGCATATTTAACTAATGTTTAACATTTAGTTGGGCGGTAGTTTATTAATTAGTATCTACCACCAACCAGATCTAATTATAAACATATGTATTATGCAATTACATTAAGGATAAATTGTGATTTACGAGTTAGTAACATTTCTCCTCTTATGTCATTTTAATATTAGGGTATTTAAAATGTTTTTATAAGTCAGGCTGTTTTTTTTTTTTTTTTAAGTAACGCTAATTTAGAAAGAGACTGGGGTGCAGTTTTCACGGACACTGACAGTTACCATGCTATTGAAAGAACCTATACCTGGAATCTGACTTTAGAGTCTCAGCATTGCCTCTTGTTTTTTATCTTGGAAAAATTACTTCATCCGTTTCCTCATCTACAAGATAATTTCCACCCGCAGTGGCCTTATGAAGACTAAATGACATTAATACAGGAATTGTTTTACAAAGGCAAAATTCGGTTTAAGGGACATACAGAATAGGGTTTAAGGGACCCTGGGCATGGCTAGACAATGGACATCTCAGAAGGAAGTGAGGAGGTGCTTTTTTTATGGGGTTTGAGCTAAGCATTTATTAGTTACTGGGGGCCCAAGTACTGTGCATGGTTGGCCTCGAATACTTTTCCCCCAAATTCTACTTCCAAAGCCCCCATTTCCCCACCTGGGCGAACTCAACCCCAGGGCACATTGTTAATTCTGTTCGTGCTTCGCTTTCCTCAAGACTGCAAAATTTGGAGGAGCCATTCCTTCATCTTTGTGTCCTTAGAGCGGCTCATTGGTGTTTAACGTGTTTGATATCAGACAAAGCGGCTGGACATCAGAATAGGGAGTCAGGTTAGCGGCTGACTGAAAAACCGTTAGCGGCAGATAATTTAAAGCACTTTTAAGTTCTTCCTTCTCTCCGAAGGAAAGAGCAATGGTATTTTTCCTCAGAATCTCAGAATTGGGCCGCTAGTGTTTAGCCTAAAGCCTGAAAAGATACAGGTGCGAGGTTGGGGCCGGGCGGGCGGAGCGACAGTTAACCTGTTTTGGTTGTGCTCTAGCTGGAGCCCAGGCATTGGTCTCAACACGAGTGCCCGTCCCACCCATCCCAGTTGTGGGGTGCGGGGTAGACAGTGGTCTCGGTATCCCCAAACCGATGTGGCCAAGCTTCGGGTGCTGAGAGATGCAGATGAAGTGGTGTGAAGGGTTGGGCTTTTTTTTTTGTTCCTAAAAATGCAACGAACAAAAAAAAAAGTACAACAATCCAAACCCAACCATCTTGTCGCGCGCCGGCTTCCTTCCCGGGTGGCTCCACTGGGGACGGCGCTGCGAAGGGGCCAAACCCGCTCGCCGTCGTCGTCTGCCTCCCGGCGCCGCGCCTCGGGTCGCGCGCAGCCCTCTGGAAGGGAGCCGAGCGAGCAGCCCGCATTCTCCCCGCCCTCGGGCGCAGCGCGGGCGGTGGCGGTTGGAAGTGCCGGAAGTACTCCCACCTCCCCTCACCCACCCCCCTCCCGGGGAAGGCGAGACCCAGGAGGCGGAACAAAGGCGCAGCCGGGCCGCGGAGGCGGACCCAGGTGCCGGGCAGAGGGGAAGCGGGGCGGGGCCCGGCCGCTGCCGCGAGCCTGCGTTGCGGCCGTGCGGAGCACGTAACGCGCAGCGCTCGCGTCCGGAGGTGCGGCGGCCGCGCAGCTCGGGGCTGGGCCCCTTCCGCAGGCGGGAGGTCTGAGCGAAGTACCCGCCGCCCGGCTCCTCTCAGGGAGTGGGTGGTCCTGGAGCCTGCAGCGAGGGTGGGGACTGGCCCCGACCGGGCAGGGACCGGCGTGGGTGGGGGTGGGGGCTGGCGGGGAGCGCGCTCTGAGCTCCAGCATCCCCGCGGGAACCGGCGGGGCGCCGGGGCAGGGCGTGGGGAGGAGCGGCTGGCGGGTGGGTGTCTGACAGCCGGGGCAGCATGTCTGCTCCGGAAAACCAGCTCCGCTACCGAGCATGCTCGGCGCCATTGCCAGCGCCTCGGTATAGCCTAGAAAAGAAAAGGCGACCATGAACCACCAGAAGTCAGCACGCGACGACCCCCGGCTACTGAACCCTGGGAGGCTGCCTGGCCCCGCGGAGGGCGCGCTGATCGAGAGCTCCTTAGTTCAGAGATCTCCAGCCTCTCCCATGCTTTCTGTCTTTTCATCAAGTCCTAGCAGGCTGGCTTCATGGGGGACAACTGAAAAATGCGTCAAGAGTAAGGATCCTGTGTAAGTTAATGCATAATAACCCTCTTCTTTGTTCTTTCTTTGCAGTATCCTCGTTTGATTGTCAGTCACAACGTGGAGAAAAAAACAAAACCCAAATCCTGATTCCTTTGCTCTGGGAAATAGTAACCGTGACGAATACACCTGCTTGCAGAGGACAGAGGTAAACTGCAACACTTAACCCTACAATTTTTTTTTTTTTTAATAAAAGGGCTCACCCAATTTCTTTAAGCTCAGAACCTTTCAGAATTAAACTGTGTGTTCCCACCCTCATGGGTGATCTTTGTTTTCTTCATATTTTGTACACTCAGAAAATTAGAACCCAGACTTGGAAATTCTTTATGTGGCAGTTATCGGAAATGTTGTTATAATCCAAAGATTTATATTGCAAAGGAAAAGAGAGGTTTCAGCAGCATTTCTTTTTTTATAAGAGCGTTTCCGCCCACCCCCCTTCTCCTGTGCCTTGTTTCTAGAGCCTTATATAACAAGGCTTGAGTTTTCTGACTACGTAATAGATATTTTGAAACTAGAATTTCATTTACATAGCCATAGCCACTCCAGGAGAACTTGATGGAACTGTTAAATTGGTTATACTTCTGTCTTGTACAATGAGAAGATAAATTTCTTCAGGCTCTCCTATCTTTCTCTAAAAATACCACCTTTTTTACAGGAGCCGATGAACTAAGCTTGAACCTCCTTGGTAAGTCCTTCTATAACACCAGATTATTCTCTTGCTTTTCTACATTTATGATAGGTTGGTTACCTGGCCTTACTTCTACTACATCTTTTGTTCATATATGCCCATTTACATGAAATTGCTTTGTATCTGCTAGCCTATGTAATACTTGCTTTGCCCTCCCTTGAAATTACAGTCCAAGAGAGTCCACCTCGCTTTCAGGGCCTTTCTTGGTTAATACACTCATGCTCTAACATAACACTATATGTATTTAGTTTTCAGTGTTTGTACTCATATGTAATTAAACCACCTTAAATTTATAAAATTTAGCAATTTACAAGATTGTCACATGTTAGTTTTTCCAAGAACATTATGTAGGTACTGTAAAAGTCATCGTTCTATGAAAAGTAAAACTAGTGATTGAACCTAGGTATTCAGAAGCAGGTTCAATGTTCTTTCTCCTCCCTGGAGAGCCTGTTACAAGCTAAACTGTAAAAACCATAGACTTCGAGAAGAGATTTAAAAGGCCTATGGTTAAGCTCCATTTTATTCATGAGGATACTGAATTCTCCTGGATAGTGCTAAGGTCTAAGAATTGGGAAACTCAGGTCCGGCCCAGTTGCTGTGTATGATTTGAGAAGTCTGCACAGCGGGGGCCCTCAGTTTTTCACTTACCAAGTTAGGTGGTTAGCTAGATGACCTTTAAGATCTTATTAAGCCCAATATTTGTTTTATTCCTTCCCCATAACTTTTATTGCCATATATTTCCTATATGTATTGGTAATAGACACATGCTGATATTAACTGCCATTCACTGTTTTATATTTTAAACTTGGATAGGTATGGTAAAGTATGCCTTATTGGTTTTCTTAATTAAACTCTATAAATGTACGGTTCTATTGTAAGGTCAAGAACTGCCTGGAGAGGTGGGGCACTTATACATTATCGGTTAGAGTTCATAAAGTGGTATACCCTTTCTAGAGGGAATCTTGGCAGTTTTTTCAGGAGCCTTAAAAATGTTCCTACTTTAGACCCACCTAACAATAATACACCTAAAGGAATTATCTAAGGAATTATCTAAGGAAATAATCAGAGCTGTGGACCAAGACTTTTCTACAAGGTGTTCATTTAATGTTATAATACCAAAAAAAAAAAAAAGCATATTCATAAGATATTGTCATGTTTTAGAAGGATATATATAGGAGAAATACATATGATCAAATTCATGAAAAAAAGTGGATACAAAATTGTGTTATGCCACCAGTTTAAAATTTTTGTGTGCGCAAACACAAGATTGGAAGAAATACACCAAAATAATAGTGGTCATTCCTAGCTGATGTAATTGAAAGGTTTTTTTTTCCTGTATTTTCTGCATTTTGTATCATTAAATTACTTTTACAATTTAAAAAAAAAAGTTATTGCGTGGATAACCTCTCCAACTTCAGTATGTTATCAACTTTCTGTGTCCTCTTTATTAGGCATTTATCATACTTTTTAAAGTAATTATCTTTGTAAATATGTTATATTTCTGCACTTAGGGCAGGAATTGACCTTTGGCTTATATTCTCTATGTACATCATTGGAACATTGGATTATCCATTTTTGTTATGAAGGACACTGCTATTGTCATTACCTTGGCTTGGGACTCTAGATACTAGAATGGTACTAGAAGAGTGGAGTGCTATGCTCACCTCTCATAGTTAACCAAATATGAGTGTCCTTCTGACATACAGAATAGTTACATTCCAGATAAGCCTTCTATAAAGCAAATTCCCACAATGTGAAGTCTTTTTTAATTCAGTTCCATTGTAGATGTAGGTACATACATTTCTAAGGAAAAGTTGAATTGAAAATTTTTGCTGACAGTTTAAATTATTGTCCTTCCTATGGCATAAGCACAAGTATATCCTATCCTGCTTGGCAATAGCCTGGCTCCCCTTTTAAAACTCTCAGAGGTTTTTTTCCTTCCCCCCTGCATATTTGCAGTATCGAATATGAGCAAGAAATGCCAACATAGTATATTATAGCCAACTGGAAAATTTAGCATTAGCTTTCTACTTGACATTCTGAAGATTAGGTTTACTTGGAATAAGATGTGTATAATCCACACTAAGCAAACAGAACTTTGTTCTTACCATTTACATTTCCAATAGTTATCTGAGAAGTAACTTATTAGTTGATAGGTAGTACTTATTGGTTCTCTATTAAATGCCTGTTTTCACTATGTAAATAATCTCACCTAGGTAAATCTAGCTAGTTAGCTGCTGAATGCTAGACTTTGGCAGTCCTTTCTGAAAACTGGAATTAACCTTAAATACAGAGTTAGATGATAGAAACTTTAAATATATAC
This sequence comes from Pteropus vampyrus, assembly GCF_000151845.1. NCBI lineage: Eukaryota > Metazoa > Chordata > Mammalia > Chiroptera > Pteropodidae > Pteropus > Pteropus vampyrus. Next base: position 1,112,463 of record NW_011888948.1, read on the forward strand.
CAACCTGTTGGGGATAATAATTTAGGTCAATGATTGCCAAGGTTATGGTTGTAAAGATAATTTGTTTTAGGGATAAGAATTTGCCACCTTCATTTAAGCCCATTTCCATTTATTTGGGGGAAGAGAAACCAGACATTTCTGGTTCATTAAACCTTTGCAGAAGTCAGTAGTTCTGACTTAATTTGAACTCTTAACAGGTAAAAGATAATATCTGGGCCTGGTTGGTACCAGACTAGGAGAATAATTTAGTCTGTCTATGTTTCTCTCAAATTCAGATACTCTTATTCAAATTGATTTCATCTGGGTGGGAGAGAATGGGATTCAACACCATCTGGAATCCACCTAGATTTCTCAGTAGTTGTACATAAATGGGATAGGGATAGCTGATCAGCTGGTATTGTAAAACCCTGCTGACTTATTGCTGCAGACTTACAGGATTACAGAATAATATCTTGGGTGATTATTAAGAGACATGGAGGAAAGTCAAAAGAGAAAGAAAGATGAAGAGGAGGGTGGGGGATAAGGAAAGAATAAGGAAATCAGAAGATTGTACTCATTGAGACAGTATGGGGAAGATGAGTAAAAAAGAATAGGAAAAAGTCAAAGTGAAATAGTGGTAACAGAAAAGAGAAAGAAAGGAAAAAACCACATTTTTTTCTGAGTAGTCTGGGCTAGTTTGGTAATGACCTGGTTTTTGTTTTTGAGATTGTCACCTTAGTCTAAATACTCAGAACTTTCTGAGTAGGTGGGCCTTCCAAGCTGGTGGACTTCTGTACTGGCTTCATTTTGCCCTACATATCAGGAATCTGACTAGAAGTATCTTGGAAATTTTAACTACTACTCATTCTAAGATGACAGAAAAGCTAAGTTACTATTGTCCTGTATAGAAACATAGATAACTTTTGTGTTTGCAAGAGCCACATAACAACTAGATAAGCTATTTCAGACACTACATGTGCTATATTTTAATGTTCCTTTTTTGAGATATTGGAAATCTTAATCCTGTTTTGATTATGTAAGTTATGGAAAAATCTGTAAAAGCCAGAATGAAGTATAATTTACACATTAATATAGAGTACTTTAAAACTTTGTAAATTTTATATATTATTAAATGCCTTTCCAAACAGTTGCACAGTGAGGAGAGAAACTGTAATATGCATGTGTTTTGTCAAAGATCAAGTATGTCAGTCTCCTAACAGGCCTGGATCCATAGATATCCAATAATACAATTTTTATAAAAGATAATACTATATCGGGTTGAGCTCTTTGTGAAGCTAATCATATTTAGTTAATATTTCTGGAGTTTTACTTTTAGCTCATTATGGTGTTTTTATAATTGGGTACCCTTTTTAGTTATTTTTAATCAACTTGTGAAAATTTTCAAAAAATATGATATTCTTACCCAGATTCAGTAGTTAACTGGACCCTTACTAAGTTTCAAGAAAGCATTATTACTGGATCTCATACTAAAATAGAATACTGTATGCTACTTGAAAATAAGAGTAGTGTGCTGAGAGGAACTGATTTAGGAAAAAAGTGATCCCTTTTATTCTAAGCATTGTTCCAAGAGAAGATTGATGGCTCTCAGTTTAGTAGAGATTTGCATAATTTAGTTTTGTCATTGACATGATTTTCAAATATTTGCTATCTAGTTACTTGTCAGGTATTTGAATGGGGCTTTGAAATTCCTGAATTCAAAGATGCCTCAAAGCAGGATGGAAATTTGGTTTAAATCTCTTAAGATACAAAGTATACATTGGCTTTTCTTTTTGTTCTCTAATGGGATTTGGAAAGAAATCATGGGTAATATTTTGAACAACTGTGTATTGCTGTCCACAAATGAAATTCAAAGGTTTAACAGGAAAGTTTTAGTGGAATAGGTTTTTATTAAAATTAACTTTTGTTTAAGAATGAATGAGCACCTTTTGCATTAAAATCATTTTGAGTCCTTTAAAAATAAAGGACTTCTAGGAAGGATAACTCTAATACACAGATTAGGTTTTACTTCTATTTTATGACCCCTTTGTAAGTATTGGCTTTTCCATTTTTAATATTCTGGTGGTTGTGTTTTGGTTTCATTTGCAGAGGCTGTTGTTGCTATATAAAGCAGTTTTGTAGCTTTCCCTTGAATACAGCTGCCTTGCAGATTTGCTTAAAAATAAATCTGTGATGTTATTCAGCTCTGCATTTGTCAAAACCTATAGAACTATATACCAAAAAGATTGAATTTTATTTATGTAAATTAAAAATATATTAAAAATATAGATACATCAGGAAAACGAGGTTGAAAACCAGAAAGGTGGTAGACAATAAGGTATATGTTCGTCTTTATTGATATAAAACTTCGGGAAATTTTTAATTGGTGGGAAAATGGATTTCTGTGCTTCAAAAACTTAAGGCTTTTTTGATATTCAGAAAGACATTCGAAGGAAGAAATGAATCTTGGAAAACTTATTTGCCTTTATACACTTAATTTGACATTGGCTAAGGTGAAATTTTATGACTGAACAATAATTTTGTTCATATAGTTTCTTGACTTCTATATTGGGAAAAATTAGCCCCCCAAAAGGAGCTATGTACTTTAGTTTCTTCAAAGAACTAAGCTTTACTGATTTCTTCGGACTTTTATGTGTTAGCCACACTTTAAGAAAAGGATCTATAAATTCCTTTACCGTGAAGCACACTGGTCATGCAGTGAGACTAAAAATCTTACTATGTGTTTTCCTTTAGAACTTTTGAGGCAACAAACTTGCATGGTTTCTTAGATTAGGATATTATGTCTCAATTTACTCTAAAAGTGAGCTATGGTCACATAAGTTTTGTCATAGGTTTCAGTGTAAAACTAAGTGAAGAAGAGAAAAGTGTTTAGCTTTTAAAATGAATGAAAATAAGAATCATTAAATTATAAACCAAACTTTGTAAATTACACTATTAAAAATGTAATAATAGGATTGATCGTGATTTTGATGCACTTTGTAATAAAGGGGCTTTCCAAATAGTCATTTATTTCCCCTACTCTTATTCATTTTAAGATCTATTAGTTGATTATGGCTTTGGAATGACTTTACGATTTTTAAAAATTTCCTGTATATGACATTTTCCTTTTTCCTTTGGATCATACTTGATTGCCTTAAAATTCTTGGCCCCTATTGCAGTCTCCTCAGTTTTCTTCAAAGTTTCTCTTTGCCTTGAGTTTCCTTTTTCTCCTCATCTCAACCACTTGGTATCCTTTGTTTTTTTCTTATTTATTAATATGCTTGGATAGGATTCTCTGGATATTTGCAAGGATGAGTAGATTAGATTTACTTTATTGAATGCTGCCCCTACTAATTTTCTTCTGCTTACCATAATCTAGCCTTAGCATAGAATAGATGAACAATGATACCAGTGGAGGTGATAAAGTGTGGAATTAGAACTATGAACGGAGGACCATCGAAAGTTTTCTGTGTTCTAGAGAGTCTGTTTTACAACGGCTTGATAACTTAGTACAACAGTCTTCATAGCCATTCTCTTCCCAGTGCTTTTCAAAGGCTATATGATTTCTTATGTCACACAAGATTTTTCAGAAAACTCGGCTCATCACACATTTTGTCATTATGACACTAAATTTGACAGAATAATCTTTGCTTTAATTCTACACATATTTTTATACATATATTTCTCACAACTTAATATAAAACCATAAATTAATTAGCCCTGCGGGCTCATCTTATCCTTTAAATACTATTTATCTTCTAGATTGTAGTTCCAATTGTGGCTCTTAAAATTACTGTTAAAATTATATTTATTGTAAAATGGCCTATAGATTATTAGATCCTATTTTATTTATTACTTTAGTAGTAATGTGACATATATATCACACACACTCTTAAGTAAACTGAATGAGGACATATTTATCACTATGGTTTTAAAACTTTATGGATGGAAGTTTTAAAATGTACATTTTAAAATAATAAATTTGAATTGAGAAGTAGTATTCTCTAGTTCAGGGATCTCAAATATTTTGATCTCAGACTCCTTTACACTTTTAAAGACTGAGGATCCCAAGAGCTTTGATTTACATATGTACAGTACAGTAGATATTTACCGTATTATAAAACAAAGATTTTAAGATTAAAATAGTGATAAACCTATTACTTGTTAAATAATTTTTGAAAAACTTTTTCAAAACATTTGTGAGAAGAGCGGCATTGCTTTACATATTTATAGATCTCTTTAATGAATTACTATTTAATAGAAGATACCTGGAATCCTTTATCTGCCTCTGAGTTTTTTTATAATTGTGATCTTCTTTGATACTATACTAAACTCAACAAGTGGTAGTTTCTTAAAGGTTAGCTGTAGTATGGAATCTGAAATAATATTTAAACACATTGGTCTTTTGATCTTTTACACATTCACAATTTATAATAACATTGGTGATTTGAACCATTTAGTTCACTGTTAGCAGATCTCTAAATCTTGATATATTTCATTGTCTAGTAATCTCCCTCCTAAAAAAAATACCTCACATTCATTAATATCACCGCTTATCTCTTTAGAAAAACCTCTTAATTAATGAGAAGCTATCAACTTCTTAAGTGGCAAATATGTTTTCCAAAATTCTTTTTCACTCAAACACTCAACTTTTATCATTGGCAAGAAATACTGTCATTTTTTTCCCTTGAAGTGTTGGGCTTATTTTGTTCATTTTCAAGAAAATGTCTGCCATATACTTAAATCTGAATAGCCATAGTTGGTCTTTGTTCTTTCAAGTAAAAATGGTGTTCCATGAAAAAAGCAGTTGTTTGAGTTTGCAACAGTGCTTTTCCTCCAGACACTATCTGTTGGTATGCAGCAGAAATGCTGTGTGTTTACTTCACATTTTGTCACACAAGGATTGAGATTTAATAAAATGAGTAATTTTTACTGCTTCATCAAGAACATTCTTAAATTAAACCGGCTACTCCCACCCCCACTGTGGGTGTGTGGTGGTGAAGAATATAGGCCAGTAGTATAGTTTGGTACTATGTATTGCCTTGTTTGATTCCTAAGGCTCTAGCAGTGTTTGCTCACCATTGCTTTTGCAGTCAGAGGTCAACATGATGTCAAAAGCAAATAATGTCAGTATTATTATGAAAATAGTATTAACCTCAAGGATGCCCTGAAAGAGTCTTAGGGACACCCAGGTTTCTGCTCACCATGTTTTGAGAACTGATGTTCTACACACTACAAATGGCTTTGATTACTGTTCTGGTGGTTAAAAAAAAAATTAATTTTCTAGGGAAGAATGAATTGCAACTCTCATTTTTACCTATGATTTTAATAATTGTAATTTTGCCTTTGAAATAGAAATGCAAATTTTTAGTAAAAGTCTGCATGAGAATACTTGCTTGGATTTATATTTCTGTGCTGTTCTTTTAAATAGTATACCATTTTATAATTGTGGGCCAGACTAAAGAGTTCATTCTATTCAGACACTGAGTAGTTTTGTTTCTGACAGCTAGTAGTCAGCTTTCTGTTTTAAAACAATTGGGTCCTCCTGCTGGCTCAACTTGCAGTTGTCCTGGTCCTAACCCTGTCTCAGCCAAAGACTGTTGTTGGGAAGCCCACACAAAGGCCTTGTGTACAGGGAGAACTACTAATAAGGAGTGTGTTCTAGTCCCAGCAGATTAAATCTGCTTTGGTGTGCATTCCCTTCCCAAATTTCTTACTTCCTCTGTCTTGTTATTTTAGTGAAAGATCATTTTTAATGTCTATGAACATAATTTTTTCTTATTATTATAGTAGTCCAAATGGAGGGGATTACTGGAATAAAATGTTTATTTCTCTATGGTAGGATGTGATGGAGCTGCTTGAAGAAGATCTTACATGCCCAATTTGTTGCAGTCTGTTTGATGATCCTCGAGTTTTGCCTTGCTCACACAACTTTTGCAAAAAATGCTTAGAAGGGATCTTAGAGGGAAATGTGCGGAATTCACTGTGGAGATCATCTCCATTCAAGTGCCCCACATGTCGAAAGGAAACTTCAGCTTCTGGAGTCAATAGCCTGCAGGTTAATTACTCTCTGAAGGGTATTGTGGAGAAGTATAACAAGATCAAGATCTCTCCCAAAATGCCAGTGTGCAAAGGACACTTGGGGCAGCCTCTCAACATTTTCTGCCTGACTGATATGCAGTTGATTTGTGGGATCTGTGCTACTCGTGGTGATCACACCAGGCATGTCTTCTGTTCTATTGAAGATGCCTACGCTCAGGAAAGGGATGCCTTTGAGTCCCTCTTCCAAAGCTTTGAGACCTGGCGACGGGGAGATGCTCTTTCTCGCTTGGATACCTTGGAAACTAGCAAAAGGAAATCTCTACAACTACTGACTAAAGATTCGGATAAAGTGAAGGAGTTTTTTGAGAAGTTACAACACACCTTAGATCAAAAGAAGAATGAAATCCTGTCTGATTTTGAGACCATGAAACTTGCAGTTATGCAAGCCTATGACCCAGAGATCAACAAACTCAACACCATCTTGCAGGAACAACGGATGGCCTTTAACATTGCTGAGGCCTTCAAAGATGTGTCAGAACCTATCATATTTCTGCAACAAATGCAGGAGTTCAGGGAGAAAATAAAAGTGATCAAGGAAACTCCCTTACCTCCCTCTAATTTGCCCACAAGCCCTCTAATGAAGAACTTTGATACTAGTCAGTGGGAAGACATAAAACTAGTGGATGTCGATAAACTTTCTTTGCCTCAAGACACTGGCACATTCATTAGCAAGTTTCCTTGGAGCTTTTATCAGTTATTTGTGGTAGTCATTCTGCTTGGCCTTCTCATTTTCTTTGGTCCTACTATATTCCTAGAATGGTCCTTATTTGATGGATTCTCAACCTGGAAAGACCATCTTTCACACTTCAGTTCCTATCTGATTAAATCACCTGATTTTATAGAACAGTCAGTTTTTTACTGGAAACAGGTGACAGATGGGTTTTTCTTTTTCAGTGAAAGATTCAAGAATTTTACTTTGGTGGTGCTGAATAATGTGGCAGAATTTATGTGCAAATATAAACTATTATGAAATCTGTTTCAAGAATATCTGTCTTTTGTTAAGACATTTGTTAAGAGAACAGAGTGGCAGTTCAGATTTGGTCAAAGATTCCAGTCAGATATTTTCCTCCAAAAATATTCCTTTCAAAAATAATGTCTTATAAATGTTCAAATTAGGTAGCATAAAGATAAAAGTGAAATTTAACAGTACAGTCCTGGGTCTTTCCCTTTTAAAGAGTGCTTTTGGAATAAGCATCTTACCCCCAATACTGGTTGCATTTATGTTATGTAAAAAGGAGAGATGAGAGAGCACATGATCTAAGATTGTATTGATGAGGTAGTGTTTTTGAACATTCTTTAGAAAAAGGAAAATATATAGATGGATTAGATTTCCAAATTTTTCTACAGAGGGTTGCTATCCATTTTTGTTAAAATGTAAATCTCATGTAAATAAAAACTGACATTTTCTTGTGATAAGTGTACATTTTAAGGAGGGTGGAGATTTCAGCTTCCCTTTTTCTCCTTACGCCTTGCAAATTTATCACCAAAGGAATTTGATGAAACTGTAAAACTTAGATGGGTGTGTAAGCAAAGGCATAGGTTAAAAAAAAATATCTAACACATGATAAGAAAAGGAAATGGGAAAGCTTCCTTTTTACTGGCAGCTAAGTGTTGTGTTATCATCTCAAAGTATGGCAACTGTTCAACCAAACCAATCCACTTAAAGAATTTAAGAGCAGTAAGACTAATTTGACAATATATGAAACAATGTATCAGCTATTATAAAGTGCAAAGTAATCGCTAAACAATGCTGACCTGTCTGCTTACATGGCATAAAGATGCTCTACCTCCCAAAGAATAAAAAATGTTTAATTTTCTCACCTACCTTAGAATTCAGATGAAAATAAAAATGACCCAAGCTTAAACTGCTCTCTAGTCTACCTTATTTCTGTCGTGGAACAAGACATTTCTTTGAAAACTCAGAGTGTCTTTACTCGAGTCCTTAAATTTGGTTGAAAGGAGACAACACTAGCTGCTGGTATAGGAGAAAAAAGATGACAACTAGATTAGGTACAAAAGAAAGACTTATTCTAGTTAGGAGAAGAAGAGTCAGATTAAGCTGCTAGTTGAAGTAATGGCTCTCATCCCTGGCAATACATGATTAAAATTACTAAAGGGATCATAAGAAATCATGGCAATATTTCTCTGTAAATCTGCCATGAAGACTCACAGTAGATAAGAGGTCTTTTCTGTTCTCAGTATTTTTTTAAATATAAATTTACGGTAGGTTTTCATGGAGAATTTTTTTATGGAATACAGGAAAGGGATCTATTTGACACCTATCCTTAGGTACATTGACAGTTTTCCTTAAACTATCCAGTTCCTCTTCTGTTGCTTTTTCCATTTTGTATATTGCAAGTTCCCCAGCAACTCAAATTTGCAAACACAGCTATGGATACACTATTTGCTTTAGTGGTTACCTGGGAATCTAGGTCTCTGTTTTTTTTCCCCTTCTACTTACTCATAATATATAACTAGCGACATTTGTGGTTATAGTTAAACTGTACAAGTTCCTAAGTCTAGCTGATGGTTTGTAGCCACTAGTTTGAAGCAAGAGAAGAATGAGTAGTCAGGAACTGGTCACTTTGAATGTAGGAGGGAAGATATTCACAACAAGGTTTTCGACCATAAAGCAGTTTCCTGCTTCTCGGTTGACAAGAATGTTAGATGGCAGAGACCAAGAATTCAAGATGGATGGTGGCCAGATTTTTGTGGACAGAGATGGTGTTTTATTTAGTTTCATCTTAGATTTTTTGAGAACTCAACAACTTTTATTACCCACTGACTTTTCAGACTATCTTAGGCTTCAGAGAGAGGCTCTTTTCTATGAACTTGATCCTCTGGTTCATCTCTTGAACCAAGAACACTTGCTACAACCAAGACCTGCTCTTGTGGAAATACATTTCCTAAGCCGAAACACTCAAGCTTTTTTCAAGGTGTTTGGCTCCTGCAGCAAAACAATTGAGATGCTAACTGGGAGGATTACAGTGTTTATAGAGCAACCTTCAGCACCTACCTGGACTAGTAACTCTTCCCCTCCTCAGAAGACCTTGCTTCCACTGCCTCCACAAAGACCTTCTTACCATGACCTGGTTTTCCAGTGTGGCTCTGACAGCACTACTGATAACCAAACTGGAGTCAGGTATTTTGAACTTAGAAGCATCTCTCTTTACCAGTTCCTGATGTTACCTCTCAAAACTAAGTTTCTCATGTCTGAGCTTTTTCTTGGAAAAAGCGATGACTCGATGTTTTGAAGTAACCAACAGAGTTGGGTAGAATGACCAGATAATTATTGTCCAAACTGGGATACTTTTCAGAGTGAAAGAGGGTATTGTTATTATGTAGGACAATAAGAATAAACCAAGACTGCAGGGAAAACTGGGAGGAAATAGTTTTATAGATTATGGAACATTGCTAATGAATTTGGTTTAGGAATGAAAGTCCCTAGCCCCTCCTTCCCCGAGATTCTTTTAGTGGCTGGCATATAGTAAAGGCTCAGTCATTTGTCCTGATTTCTTTACTCTCTATTTGTTCTTTCAGGCTACATGATTTGACTAGTGATTTTTCTCCATCCCATTTTATTTTTAAACACCATTAAGGCAGATATATTCTATGGCAAATTTATAACTTTGGTACTTTTAGACAACTTAAAATATTAGGATAGGCTGTCAGTATGTTAAGGATAGTTGCTCTTGAGTCAGTTATTCACTTTCTCCTATTGTTCTTGGCTGGACCTTAAGGCTGTTTTCCACTCTACTGTCAGATATATTTTTTCCCTTAAAAATATCTTATTGGTGTCCCATCATTATTTTACTATCTATGAAAGCTGGTTTGAATTTTCAGGAAGAAAAAAGTCTACATACGTTCTTATAGTATTTAAAATAAAATTACTTTTTTTGGGGGGTAAAGGTATTTTGAGATATTTTCTTCAGCAGTAGCCTTCAGGACCAACCAATATTTGCCACTCCCACAACATACCCCTTGTTCTTGCTTACCAATTGGAGAACTCTGGGCAGTATACTAATTATTAAGTTTTTATACTTATAATTTTCTGCCCTTCCAAAGACGTTGAAATGTCATTTTGGGAAAATAGAGCCAGTTAATAGGCTGATTGTGAAGAAAACTAAGAACCTATCTTTACCTCAGAGCTCTATGCACAACTTCCTTTTCATTGGTAGGGCATTAACAAAAACAGGAAATTACCAGTTTTTGTTTTTTAAAAATTTGAGTAGTTAAGATCTTTGGGGGTCCCTTTTTAAAAAGTTAGAAACCTAAGAAAAAATAGTGTTACTGATTTTAAGAGGAAACATGCAAGATAAAAAAGATACCCTGGAAATACTAAAAATGCTCTTTAGAAAATACGCATTTGGAGAAAATAATTGTAAAACAAGATTAGAATCTCAAGTTGGGATATTCTTGTGTGTACACAGTGCCAAGTGGTTTCTTCTTTGTTATTAAAGTGTTTGTGTTTTATAAATACTACAAAAAGTTTTACTGTGAGAATGGTATTGTATTTAAACTTCTAAAATAGATAACCAAAACCAGAAGCTATTTTTAAAATTAATTTTTTTAGCCCCAAACAGTATTGTTTTCTGTTGAAGTTCAGAATTTTTTCATCCCAGAAGTGTTTGATTTTTTTTTTTTTTTAATATAGTGCTAATTTCAAAGTAGAGATTGATAACCTGAAGAAGGGGACATCATTAGGATTTCAGGTGACCGGATGACACCTCTGGCCTTAAAAGATCCACCTTAGATGACTGCCTATCTAGCAGTCATTTTGATTTCTTGTTCATGCCCTAGACTGAATCTGTCCATTTAGATGTCTTTTAAAGGTAGAAGGTGGAGGAGTTAAGTCTGAATGGCTCCTAGGAGTCTGGTGTATCATTTGTACTGTTTGGTATGTTCCATTAATATGATTTACTACTCTAAGGTCTTGTTAACCTAGCAGGTTGTTCACAATGCTAGAAATACTTGATTTGTATCCTGCAGCTGTGGTAACAGTATCAGGCTCAAGTTATAGTCACAGGATTTAGTCTCTTTGGTAGCCTTTAGTCTATCTCACTTTTCCTTTTTAAACTCACTCAAGTGGAAAAGAATAGTTCCCTTTCAAGATTTAAAATGCGTTTTGATTTCTTATTTCTCATTGGTTTCTTCTTTTCTTGTGCCTTGAAATCTTTCATTTCTTAATTTGGCCTCATGCGGAATTAAGTACTCTGGCTCAGTGACTTCCTGCAAGTACGTTCCACTTTGTTATCACCGACTATGTACTATTTGTATCTTAATTTTGTGAGATGTTCTATAACACTTTTTCTCTTTGAAAAATGTTTCTAGGCTTATACAATCAAGATCTGGGGCTTCGGGGTAGATGGAATGATTTACTAAGGTTAAAAATTTGCTATATCAAACATATTTTGGTGGGTACTTTGTAGAGCTGTAATTCTTACATGTTATTACAGCTTTTTTCGCCTACAGTGAGCTTCTAAATGTGAGCTACAATAAACTACTCTATTTCAATCATAATTAAAAGGAGGCTAGGGATGTCCCCAAGGCTCTTTTTACCCCATAAAACTGCAGATAGTTTAGGTTGCTGCCTGGAACTAATTTAAATTAGCTGCTTCTTCATCTCTCATAGACAAATTGTAGGAGGACACAAAGACATAAAAATATCCTCGATGGTAGGTGAAGGAGTAAAATAGTTATATCTATGTGACTATGTTATGTTGACATTATTAAAGCCAAATAGCCAATCTGAAAAGTTCGGATATATTTTTCTTGAATTATGTGAATTGTTCTATTGAGTTTCCCAGGAAATAGAAAGTTTTGTCATTTCACCTCCAGAGGCTTCGACCCTATGTTTTGCTCTTCAACAACACAGTTATTGAGTAAAAATTGACAATAAAGACTTATTGACATTTTATATCTGCAAAATTTCACCTGAAAACATATATTTGAAAGGACAGTTACAAAAGGAAATTTGTAATATCGGTGCCACTAATGGGTAAAATTAGATCTAGGGGGAAAACTGTAAATGTATAAAATGTTCATTAGAATGACTGAATCGATTGAAACAATTTAGTAAATTGAAAACAAAAATTCAAAATAGTTAAATTATATAAAAATCAAGCTAATTTAATTGTTTGATCAAATTGTTTGCTCCAGAAACTAGTTTCTCAATGAAAATTCATCAATGGTGATTGTATTCTTAAATGTAGAATAAAAATGACTTTGGAAATCAAAGCAAGGTCTCTGTTTATTAAATTATCAGCCTAAAATTACTGATTTGGATTTATAAATGAAGTCTCAAAAAAATATCTGATCAAAAATGGTATGATGCCTTTATTTGAAGTTATAAATTAAATTTGTGTGTTTAGTTTTGTTAATTATTAAAGAGATGCTTTACAATTAAACATTTTTTGTGTGTCCTAGGTATGTATCTATAAAACCTGATAACCGAAAATTGGCCAACGGAACTAATGTCCTCGGCTTACTGATTGACACTTTATTAACAGAAGGCTTTCATCTGGTCAGCACTAGAACAATATCTGAAGACAAAACCGAATGCTATAGCTTTGAAAGGATAAAAAGGCCTGAAGCTCTTGCCATGAACAAAGCAGTGAAACCAGAGGCAACTATCATGCTAGAGCAATCTCAGAAAAAGAAATGAGGTTTTTTGTTCTCTTTTAGAGTAAAAGGAAATTGTCATTTTCTTGTATGGAGGTTCCATATTTAGGGCAAACGTTAGTCAAATATGTACTCAGCCTACTTTTTGGCCTTGTCTCCTACCATGCCATCTGTGGGCAACAATGCTTAAGCCACACTAACTGCTTACTGCTTTCTGAACAACACTGTGCACACTTGGTGCTTTGGGACATATTTCTTCTGCTTTCCATGCCTCCTTCCCTTTCTCTTCTTCATGAACACTTAAATGACTTTCAAGAATAGGCTCTGGAATCATACTGCTTGATTTCTTATCCCAGCCTACTCACTTACTAACTATATGACTTGGGCAAATCATTTAACTTATTTGTGCCTCAACTTCATCTATCAAATGGGGATAATAAATATATCTCCTTTATAGAATATATGAGGATTAAAGGAGATCGTGTACTCAACACATTTCCTGGCATAGTAACTATTAGTGATGATGATGATGAAGAAGATGGGTGACCCACTTTCAATTGCACCTCTTCTGTGAGACTGTTTTCCTTCTCTTCCAGGTACATTAATCAGCCCTTTCCTCTCCATAGACTTATCTGCTTTCATAGAAACAAATTTTTCTCACTTCGATTGTGAGCTCAATACATTCAGTAGTTAGCATTACTATGTGTAAAGCATTGTGCCAAACAATTAGAGGGATAATGTTTATTACTAATTAGTACCTAAGTTTGGTGAAAATAAATAACTTCTATTAACATTTAAAATAACCATACACTTTGACTTAGTGGTTCCTCTTGTAGGAATTATTATATATGTGTCATTTTAAACAGTAGGATAAACATCTACAAGAGGAATCATTAAGTCAAAGAGTACCAGGTACATAGTAAGGTGAAAACCGTTGAGTGGAAGCAGTTGAGCACCATTTTAAAAAGTACAATTAATGCACTTAAAAACATCTTGAACATTTGATGTATATTATAATAAGTTTTCAAGATTAAAAAATGAGTAAGAAAAAAATCTTTATTCTCAAGGAGCTCACATTCAAGTGAGTATGTACATCATCGTAATAGCAAAAGATCAGAAATAAAGTTGATCAATAGGGAATGGGTAAATTATGGTTCATACAAAGAAATACTATACAGCCCTTAAAAAGAATGAGTCAGCAGTTTACAAACTGATAAGGATTGTCAAATATTTATAAGTGGAAAAAAGCAAGGTGCAGAATAATATATAAAGTGGAAAAAGATATTTCCATTTTATAGTTTCAGTTTAAAAAAAAAAACTTATTTTCTTATATATGCATGGAATTTTCAGCAAACATACTGGTCACCTGTGGAGAGGAAACTGGGGGAGTGGGGTTTAGGTGTGGGAGGAAAATTTACTTTTCACTAGGCCATGTAGATATATTATCTATTAAAATAAAGAACAGCTATACCTGAAAGATAGTGTATGTATGAGGTATGTCAAGGTAAGGGGCATAGTTATGGCATAGTATGTTATCTCATACACAAATTTTACTCTATCACCCATCCTGTGAAACTCCCACCTAATAAAATGCATTCCAGAAATTTCTAGTAATTAAAGATTTGTGTATTAGGTTGTAGGGAAGATTAAAAAAAAAAATTCCTAACTACCTCAAAAGGTTATGTATAATGTAAAAGTGCAAAATACTTTAAGATTAGTAATGTTAAGGTTAGCAATCGAAAATAACGACCCAAATAAGACAAAAAGCCCTAAGAATAAGAGTTTTGTTTTGGGTGACACTCATCCTCTCCTTTCTGTAGAAAAGCCAACTTAGCTGTTTTAGTGTGTCATCCTAGTTTTGGGGGTGATGTGTTCAGTTTGTTTCCCTTGCTAGCATTATATTCTAGGGCACAATATTTCTATGCTGGTAAGTTTTTGCCATGCATGTGATTTAACTAGTTGGGTATAGTTGGCATAGTTATATATGTCACACTTTAATTTTGTATAGTACTTTGCTGGTGAGATCATTAAAAACTGGTAACTGGTTAAAAAATACTGAAACAAAAAAATTGTAGCTATGGGTTGGCAAGGAATAAGACAGAAAATGTTTAAACTACTTTATTGTGTTCTTAGTCATTCACTTTTTCAGAAAACTACTTTGAGATGAGAAATGTTCTTTTTTATATGCTAACAGAAACATACTACATATGGAAACATATAACATTCATTCATTCAATAAATATTTATTGACATCTGCTGTGTGCCAAATACAACTCTAGACATTGGAGATATTGCAAGGGAACAAAACAATGCCTTCCCACTTAGAGCTTACTACAAATACAATTCATAACCATTGACAATGGTTTTAAATTAAAATAACTTAAGCCTTTTATTAAATAGTGTCTCAAAAGCCATGATTTCACAATGCAGAGGTTTTTAGAAGGAGACAGATTGCCACAATTAAAAATATTCATAATAGGGGAAGTGTACTTTCAAAGTGATTAGGTTGCTTATTTTAGTAAATATTTTAGAGATTATCTTATCTGGAGATACATCTGTCAAGATTGTCTCAGTAATCCTCTGGTGTTCACTCCAAAATAAGTGGGACATTGTAACTGGGATGTGAAGACATGCAAAAAACTGAGTCTTGTTTAAAAAGGGAGGCAGGCAAATGTAGTTTGAAGAAAACATATGTTAGATGCACCACAGGCAAATTAAAAACTCTGGTCTGCTTTAGAAAAAAAAGACTAACATTTTCATATAGACACCACTTAATTCAATGAACTGATTTGTCAATTTAATTTGCAATTGTAAGAAAATAATGGCAGAAATTTATCTTGGCCAACCATGCTGAAAACTTTGTTCATCAAGTAACATATACCTCATATACACAAGCATGAATCATCACAATGACACGGTAAGGTTCTGTCAGTCTAAATGGTACCATCAATAGTTGGGCCTCCCCTATTCTTGCACTTCTCTAATGTTTGTTTCAGCTTCTTTCCATCACTCACAGTTTCACTTCTGATAAGGCACTGAAGATTTTAGCTTATTCTTAAACCTCAATAATTTACTTTTTAAACAACTGGAAGTTCTCCCTACAAAGATTTTCTGAAAAGGAGCTCTAATGTTGAATACTCTTGGATTTAATATACAAGTCATAATTAAAGAGTTCTTAGGTATTGGTAAAGTCGGAATTAATTTAGGCTGCTTTCAAAATATATCTGAAATCGGGAGCCCTAAGTAATATAAAACAGTCAAGGGAAAGCAGTTTGAGAAATATATGGTTTAGGGAATCATAGTTGTTTCTAATTTGTCTTATATACTGTTTACATCTGACAAACTTCAGCTTTGCTTTATAAGTTTTTGTATTGTTCTCTATCATAAATAATAGAAATGTTCATATCACCAGAGACCTTGCTGAGATAATAAAGACTTGCTAAGAGCTCTGTAAATATTCTGTTATTTTTCCTCTTTGCTGGAGAAGTTGATTCTGTTACATCAAGTTTAACAATGTAGAAACCACTAAGAGGAAATTTTTTTTAATTTAGGAAATTTTATTACCTTCCTGGAGCCAAAGAACCCATGGAAGAGAACAATGTGCCATCAAACTTAGTGTTTTAAAAAACATAATTATCCATCAGAGAATTTGCCAGAGAACTACACCTCAAGAATTATTAGGCATTCTATTAGACCTACTAGAGATGAAAAGTTATGTACAAATTTCACCAAGAAAACTCATCACCTCATAACTAATTATTAAGCTTACAAAGTACCTTAATATTTACCTAAATGATTAGATCTAACCATAAAAGTCTTTAAATGGATAAAAAAACTAACACCTTACATGGTGAATGGGAAATGAATATTAAGCATGGCACATGAATATTAAGCATGGCACAATGAAAAAGCAACAACCTGCAGCAAAAGTAAGTAGGACTTTGTTCCAAAACCAAAATGTACCTAGGATTCATCTAACTATAGAGCTTTTAGGTAGGCAGCATTCTGCACCTTCAGATTTCGCACCAACACCTCAAATCTAGAAATTATTGTCTTAAAGTGCCTTTTTACTCTATCAGTTGAGTAAAATACAAAATACCAAGTGTTTCTATTTCATGTTACTCTCTATCATTTCATATTCTGGTAAGAATTTGAATTTCTTTGGGTTCTCAAGTCCCCAAGAAAGTCTGGCTTCAATATCTGAGGTTCCATGAGTTCTTATGAGA
Organism: Pteropus vampyrus; assembly: GCF_000151845.1. Taxonomy (NCBI): domain Eukaryota; kingdom Metazoa; phylum Chordata; class Mammalia; order Chiroptera; family Pteropodidae; genus Pteropus; species Pteropus vampyrus. The sequence goes on from NW_011888948.1 coordinate 1,129,388, forward strand.
GCTGGGACTGTGCTTTATACTGTTCTTTACAATCCCCTGAAGTGCTGGACATCTAATAGTCTGAACTGAACTGCACTGAAAAATTTCGAATGCTATAGTCTCAGTGAACAGGCACTTAGAAAACAAGAATTACAATAGATTCAAAGATGGATAAGGATACTTCAGAGTCTGAAAGCTGATTAAAGACAACAGAAAAAAAATCATAGTATTTTTCTACTAGACATTTACTTGGGTGATTAAAAAATGAGATGAAAATATAGATATATGTAGAAAAACTAGTTGAAAGTTACACAAAATTATACATTTAATCAGTAAAATAGCCCAGCAAAAATTGGAATATACATAATTTGTTAATAAAAATGCAATGCTACAAGAGTGCTTAGTAATTAAAGGAACTTTAAGGGAATACAAGTTCAGAATGACTGTTACATGACTATAATCAATATTAAATCTTGACTTACCTCCATAATATAGGAGTCATGAAAAGACAGTAGAAGTCAGTAGGCCAGGCATGTGAGTCAGATGTAACTAGGATGGAAATACAGAAAATAAAATGTTCCTAGTTCTGGATAACCTGGCTTGAAGTAGTACATTCACTGAACTTGGATTAATCAAATGGTTCAAAGATTGTGGTGAAATGGTCTGAAAGATTCTATTATATCCAGAAGACTTATTACTGGATTTTAAAAAGGCTATTTGGAAGTGCAGATTAACATTTTAGGTTTCCTTACATATCATTAAAATAGAACATATTAAAAAATAAAGATGTAGAATAATATGGTATTTCTGTCTAAAGATGTGTGGCTATTTTTTATGGCAAGTAATAACTAGGTAAACAATGCAAGATACTTTGACTTTCTAAATAGGAATCCTACAAAACAAGAGTTAGCTCCTAGAAAACCAAAATATTTGCTTTCAATTAATTAAATTTTTTTTTGCTTCAGTTACTTTTTAAACTCCTGGTTACGATTTAAGCAGTACTGAATTCCTATTAGATTTTTTTTGGCTAACACTTTTCCTCAGAAGCAAACCCGATCTAGGGTGAGAAGTTGTTTTAGACCTCGTAGAACCTTCATTTCCTCTTAACTGTGCTTCTCCATCAAAAGTAAGTATTCAAATAAGGAATCTCAGTTATCTAAACCTATTTTTGGCCACCTTCCGGAATTTCTTGTTATATCTCCTTTGAAATGCCACAGTTGCACTCTTGGAAAACTTGTCTTCCTGGTTTTCACATTTCTGTTTATTATTACAGCTCTTCAGCCAGACTGCCAGGTCTTTGTGCTGTACTGTTTCTCGAAACTGGAGACCAGCACATTTCCCACAATTCAATTACTTGCTCTTCTATTTGAGAAATTAAAGCCATGTCAATTTTACAAAGTTTTAACTGACTGAATTATTTGGACTTTAAATTCTCTATTTCATTCCCTCAATCTAATACTGGGAAAGATCTTTGCTTTATTAATAGAAGTAAATATAAGTTTCAAGAATATTAACACATTTTAGTCAACGACCCTCACAACCATACAAATGTAAGGATTTTCTTACAGGCCAAGCTTGAGATATGACAGTCTAAGAGAAAAAGGGAGAGTTTTAATTCAATTTTAGAAATGTTTAAGATTACATACCTAATCAAATTTATTTACATAAACATGTGTTTATGTATTTCTTTTTAAAAGGGTCCTATTGTCCTTATTAATGAGCTTCATTTAGATTGTTTACCCTTATCAGCTTTATGTGGATACTCACAAATATACCTGTTCAGCCTTTTACACAGAATTCCAGTTCTGTATATAAAGTGAACTTTAATCAAAGCATTTCAAATGGAATGCCTACATAGCATCTTAAATTAAGTATTACAAATCATGATGTTCTATAATTTTTTCTTTTGAAATAAATTTATTCTTTTATCTCCATTCTCATTGTCACTATTCTGTTCAGCATTTCTTCACTCCTAGATTACTACAGTAGTCACATGCCCAGTTTGCTTGCCACTAGACTTTATTTCTAGATCCTATATATAGTTCTGCCACATTTAATTTCCAAAAATTCTATTACTTTCTCAACTTCCACTATTTTGTTTCAAGAGGCTATGCCGCCTCCATATTTCTTGCTATATCAAGACTAAAGTCCTCTAATTGGTTTTCCAGGCAAAGGTCCAATAACTTAAAGATTTTTTTTTTTTACTGAGTCATCAGAGACAATTTTCTAATCCCCCTCTAATTTCCCAAAGTTACTTACAGTTTTGTGTTGAGGGGATCATCTCATGTGGCATTTATTGCCCTTAAGTAGATTGGGCTGTTGTCAGGTGCTCTGCGCCATACAATGTCTGCTTGCAGCTTCTGGTCTCAGTCCTTTCTCCATGTGGTCTAGGTACCCATGATATAGTCAGTTCTCACCTTTTTTAGGGGTGGGGTGGCGGGTACTGGTGGTGTCAAAATACATGCCTAGAAAACAGGTCATAAAGCAAATCAATATAGAGAAGAAACTGCTTCACCTTAGGAACCACTATTTAATTGCTGGTTGAATTTCTGACTTTTGACTAAATGTTAAGTGTAGCAAACATGTCAACTACCCTCAAAGCTAAAGCAAACACAATGGCAGCAAGACTAAAATATATAGTTTATATATAGATTCTGGAAAACAGACATGTCCTATAGGTTTTATATAAAAGCTCTTAGGGTACATAAAAATAAATCCCTATTACATTGAGTTAAATGTCATGGCAGAAAACAAATGTTGCATAATTGATACACAATTTTGCCTTCTTCGATTTCTTAAAGCTTTTTGGTGTGACTGAGTCTCTTATAAAATTGTCCAAGAAAGTTTATAAGGAAACCTATTCCACTCAGTAAAGTAGCTCTAATAAGCAGAGGGATTGAGAAGCATATCATTTTCTTTAGAGTCACTTTAAAGAACTACAGCAGATACACAATACGTTTTTGTGATTATGGTAATGATGTTTCTTGAATAGTATTTTTTAATGCAAGGACTTTTCATTCTACTACTATCTTCTATCTCCTCAAATACACAAATAAAGCCAACAAAAAACAAACTATACTTTGTTGGAAAGCTTTAGATGATCACTTAGATCATCTAAATGGCCCTCAAAAAGGGATATTAAAATTTCATAGGCCTTCCAACTATTCATTCCCTCACCTATAGTTTCAACTTTTAAAAAAATTTTAAAGGACACTGCAAGGTAGCTAAAACTTGAGGCATGAATGTAAATACGTAGCAGAGAATAAGAGGAACCCTGATAAGTAGTAAAAGGTGGAAATTCTTAAATTACCAGGAAAGAGCCTAGACATTACATTTAGCTGGTATTTAGCCTTTCCAGACTATATTAATTTATCATAAAGGCTTACTGCTGATTTTCAGCAATCAACTCTCATTTTTTAAGTACCTGTTATGTTAGGCTTGCAGAGTACACAATAAAAAATGATAGCCCCTGCCCATAAGCAGGATGTATTAATTGTTCTATGTTAGGTGTAGAAATACAAAGGAGAAATGGGATTTCTGGCTGAAGAGGAAAATGAACTAGGGCAATTTCACGCAGGGGTTAGACAGCTTAAGATTTAAACAGTTGAAGATGAGAGAAAAGGTCATTCTAGGAGTAAATAATTTGAGCTAAGGCTTGGATGCAAATTAGAGGTTTGGAAAAGAGTATTTCTATTTGGCTTAATAGTACTTTGGTATTAACTGGCAATCATTCCCATAGAAGTAAGGTCAATCTTACTAGGGTAAAAAAATATCCTGACAGTAGAAATATGCTACGCAACTTTCCTCTCAAGAGTTTTCACTTGATTTACTGAGTTAAAAGCCATAGATCCCCTAATGTTTAGGGTAAACTTATCTAATTTAGGCCTAGATTTCCTTCCAATATTTCTTACAAGTTGTATTTTTTTTCTTCAGATCATCACACCTTGGCTCTTGAAGGGCTTGGCAATCTGAATACTCGTTTTCTTCTATTAGGGCACCCTATGTAAAGGAAAACAATTTCAAACATGGTTACAATTCCTCAATACAATGCTTTCAATCTACTATATCTACTTTACTCCTTCCTACCTGATCATGCCTTAGTCCATGTATTCTGCATTTGAAAGTCTTAATTCCTTCATTTCACTGAATTCATTCATTCTTTAAGCCCAGCTCATCTTCCACCTCTTCTAAGAAGTCTTTTCTGATGAGTCTAAGTCCACATTTCCTTTATGTTTCTACTGCACTTCAAGTCAGCAAGACAGACTTTACATTCCACTAGTCTCTAGCTGTTTCTTGCGTGTTGGTATAACGTTCCCAGCTAGGCCGAAAGTTCGTTGTTGACAGAGACCTCTTTTTTAGATTATAGTGAATTATGAGGCATAGAATAGGCCCTTAATAAAAAATTATCTCACTTAAAAACGCAAATGGAAAAATCTTAAGGCATTTTAAAGTAGTATTTTAATAACTATTTTAGATGAAAGTTATATTCTCTTATTTACAGAATTTGAAACCTCAAATTATCACCTCAGATTTTCACTATTCAAAATTAGATTTACATGAGTAACTGTCCAACTATACCACATATATATAACATGACCATGATCAAAACCAAGAGCAATTCTTGATAACACAGTCCCTTCTGATCCAATTTCTGGCAGTAGTAGAGATTACAAATACATGGCCTTGCTTACGACCAACAGATTATAACTACAAGGTTTGTAATTCGAATCCTTTAGAGTGTATGTCTTTCAAGTATGTTGTTAAATCATAAATATAATTTTGTTGAGTTTCAATTAAACTGAAATTTTGCTTAAAGGAAACTGAAATTCTTCAAATTGAATCCGTAATTAACCTTAGTCTCTTGAACTCCACTTTAAGAAGAAATAAGTCAATTTTAGAAAAACTAATCAAACACACTTTGGGTTATATGGCTTAAAACACATTGAACACAATTCTTAAAACTTCTATAGCTATTATTATATAACTTTATCATATGACACTTTTATGACTCAATAAGATCCTCACTCATAAAGTTTAATATTCAGCATACTCTAAGAAAACATATTGAAATGTTTTAGAAGTCTAAACTTCAGCTAATTAAATCATTTAGTGCTCCATATTGTCCCATTAATTCAATTAAATGCTTTATCTGATAAACCTTTAAAAATTTTTTATTATTAGTCATTTACAGTGAGTGCCTCTCTTTATCTGTTTGTGGGGTTTTTTGCTGATTGTGTCTCATACAGTCAAGGTGTTAATCTACAAGATTTAACCTTTCCCTTTGCTTTTATGAGTATTATGTCAGTGTACGGAATTATTTGCAAACTGAATATAGTGAAGGCCAACTCTATTGCAGGCTTATTAAAATTTGGGATAAGACAACCAAGTTCAACCTCTTACTTACAATTTAAAACTGAGGCTTGAAGAGAAAACAACTTGGTTAAGGTCACACAAATGACCAATAGCAGAGCCAACTTTTAAGTATTTGAATATGACCACACTTAACTTTTCTGGGATAGGAACAGTTTAAGCTTCTATTTACACTGTCTTCTAGCAAAGTAATCAAGCTACCTAAACACTTATTTAGCATAATATTCACAAATATTAATTTTATTTTACTGAATTATAACCTTTTGTTCTACTTCATTTCATGGTCTTCTAACTAGTGGGAAAGCTTCTGGATTTAGCTTCTCTTACATGCTCAATGTTATCTTAATAAAATGTATATTGTTGACACTGAAGAGACTAGTATCTGAGGGAAGTGTTTCTGAACAAAGTGACTTGTTAGATGAATGAATAGCCATACACACATTACTGCATGAGAATGAAGTGATGGAAGTTTCATTGTCTGAGACTTAAAAATGAGAACAAAAGAAGACAATAATTTATAGATTCTCAATGTACGTAATCGTCAAATGAATCTAATGAACATTTTTACTTCTAATTCATATTACTTACTTGGTTCTTTAATTCTCAATTCTTGTATGAATTCTTGAATGAATCCTAATTCTAAGCATTTCTTTAGATGTGCCTTTATTAAAGCAGTTTCTTCTCCACAGGAGCAAAAAACCAAAAGCATAGTCTATATTTAACCTAAAAAAATCATTTTACTGTTTCTATGAGGACTTTCATCTTTTCAACTATAAGAAATTAAATATAAAATACTGAATGTTAAAAGTAAACACTTTGAAGACATAAAGAAGGTTCTAAAATGATAAGATTCCTTCTAATAACAGAATTCTAAAAATTCCGACTTACCTTTTAAAACCACCACATCAAGTAAACTGGATATTCATTCATTCATTCATTCAATATTAAATGTTTATTAGATATCTGCTAGGGGTCACATATATTTTAGTTTAATTTTAATGTCTTTATATCTGTAAGGAAATTGTTACTTAACATCAGATACCACAAATTATAAAATTATACATGGTACACTTTTTAAAATTATAAAAATTAAAACAGCATGCTCTCATATAAAAAGATTATCATACTAAGATAGGAAATGAAACAAGACGAAGAGTAAACTTAGCCAAAACTATTTCCAACATCTTTAGACCCCTCTCTCTAACAATTACGAGGGTCTGGATGGAAGATGAGGTTATGATTTCATCATTCTCATGCTTCCTTTCACAGGTCTCTAAATAAATTCTATGGAGCACTTGTCTACCTAAAGGTAACTGTTGGCACTGTGCCATGTGTTGAATTTTAGAATTCTGATGTCAAAATCCTATTCTAATGCAATCTTAGTTTTTTTTCCTTATCTATAAATGTGAGTAATGAGTATTATTTGACAGTGAATAGTTAATTTTATCAAAACTTTTAAAAACGAAAATAATTTTATAGCAGACATATCAGGTAAACTATCAAGGAATACATATGTTGACTATAAAACACCCCTGCATTTTACTGACAGGCAGGTCACATGCCTTATTTGGGAAGAATTAATTTTGAAGAGCAACAGAAGCCAACACATGAAGCTGATCCAAGAGGCTACACACAGCAAGGATATTAAAGCTAGAGATTCAGTTCATTTGGGAATACCCTTGGGTCTTCCAAACAAATGTAGAGCCAAGAAGCCAGATATTTCCTCATACAGGGCAAACCATCTGAATGCTATGGATTTAGGGAGGTAGGATTCAGAGGCCGGGTACTGTGGGTTCAGGCAGACAGGTAGAGCTCAGAGTCGGGGGGATCAGCAAAAAAACACAAATGCAGTGCTAGGGGTCACACCCTATGATCTCAGTAAGAAAGATGCAAAACTATTTTTTGATGAAGAAGAAACAGAGAGGTAATTAATAAAACTATTTTTTGATGAAGAAGAAACAGAGAGGTAATTAAGAAGAAACAGAGAGGTAATGGTTGGATTCTTACATACAAGTTAATATGAATTCATTGGTAAGGTTGGCTTGGATTTTAAAGCTGTCCTAAGTAATCAACTGCAAGGTCAATCAGATCAGGGGTCCCCAACCCCCAGGCCACAGACCGGCCTATGGCCTATTAGGAAACGGGCTGCACAGCAGGAAGTGCGCAGCGGATGAGCGAGTGACGTATCATCTGTATTTGCAGCCGCCCCCGCAGCGCTAGCATCACCACCTCAGCTCCACCTCAGATCATCAGGCATTAGATTCTCATAGGAACACTGGTCCCTGGTGCCAAAGAGTTGAATCAGATAAATGAAACCGAAAAAAGCCATTAATTTTAACACTCTTAAAAGTCCTTACTTTTAAAAACCCTGAACTGAATTATGAGATAGTAGTAAATCTAATTCTTGACCTCCATAGTGCTTTTTTTGTAACTTCTCAGAATCCATTTCAGTCTGCTAGACAATTTTTCTTAAGATTTACATCAGACTTATTGTAAAATTTGTTTTTGTTACCCGATAAAATAAAATCTGTGAAATTTATTCCTTAACCAGTACATTCTTTATTCCTTAACTAGTACACCATCTCCGTGAGGAGTCCTTACAAAGACTTATTTCACATATAAAACTTTATATTATCTGGCAAGTATTATTTCATTTCTCATTACTTCTGATCCTTCAGTGTAACTGTGACATAGATGGTCTATAAACAGATTTGACTTCTTTGAGCCTGGGAGGATTCCATCGAAAAGATCCAATTTCTGGCTATCTGACCAATGAGTTGTTTTGAATAGCCAAATCAAAATTGGTATTAATGTATTCTGTAAGGAAGAGAACTAACATTACTGAATGCTATGTGATATCAACTACATTAGTCATGAAATGAGCTAAGATACAGTGTCTTAGCTCAAGCCTATTAGGCTAACAGGCTAATAGTAGAAAATTAAGGAAGAAAATAATCACAATAAGATGTAACATAATTGGAGAGGATGCGGAGAAAAAGGAATTCTCATACACTGCTGGTGGGACTGCAAACTGGTACAGCCACTATGGAAAACAGTATGGAGGTTCCTTAACTAAGATTTAATCTACCATATGATCCAGCAATCCCTCTACTAGGTATTTACCCCAAAGACTTAAAACTCATATCCGAAAAGACATCTGCACACCGATGTTCATAGTAGCATTATTCACAGTGGCTAGAACATGGAAGCAACCGAAGTGTCCTACAACAGACGGTTGGCTAAAGAAGCTGTGGTACATATATACAATGGAATATTATTCAGCCATAAGAAGAGATGAAATATTGCCATTTGCGGCAACATGGATGGACCTTGAGATAATCATGCTAAGCGAAATAAGCTAGCAGAAAAAGTTGAAAATCACATGATATCACTTATATGTGGGATATAAACCTAAAAGCAATAAACGAACAGGACAGAGACTCAGGGACATGGACAATGGACTAGTGGTTACCAGAAAGTAGGGGGTGGGAGGAGGGGGTGGTAGACGGGGTAAAGGGGGTCAAATATGTGGTGACAGAAGAAAATCTAACTATGGGAGGTGAATACAGTGTAAATATATATATGCCTTAAAGTGTACAGCTGAAACTTATTGGATTGTTAACCAATGTCACCATAAAAAAAAATAAATTAAAAAAAAGGAAAAAAAGATTTAACATAAGCAATAAAACTATTAGTACAGAAAAGGGGGTTATTTCCTCTGTGTGAGGAGGTGGAAGGATGTTCCCCTTCTGAGGTAATACCTGAGAATATTTCTGAAGGTGAAGAATTTGCTAAACTGCCTGGATTTACTCTAAGAATGAAGTTATTAAGTTCAATTCTTTAAATTGACACAAAATACTAAAAAAGTGGTTTATCTCGTAGCTTGAGATCATCTCCAAAGTAAGTTTACAATTTAGATGTATTACAGTTTGCAGCCTTAGTTACAAAAGGTCTATTTTCTCTTAGATTTTGATGAGCTTTGTGAGAGTGTGCTTAAGTGAGATGACAATGATGTATGAAGCTTTAAAAACAATAAAACCAAGTGTGACCTATAGATTGTGTAGACTTACTCTACACTGTTAGGGGCAGTTTTCTCAGGGGGCAACTATCAGATTAAGAGCTGACCAAATTCATATATCTGCATGGATATCCACAGACCCCACATACATACAGAGGACATGGACATATAAACACCCATGTTGTTACTGAAACACACTTCTAAGAGCATGCCTCTTTGCAGTGGGACAGTAGTACCGTCATGGAATATTTGAGAAGGTAATTTGTGCTTGGTATAGTACTACCACCTACTAACCTATCTTTGACATTCTTTGGGATGTATCACTATCATTTTGAATATTTTATGGCTTAATATGTTAATTGTCTCCTTTATCTCGTTAGCTTTAGGACAGAGGTTATAGACAAACTTACTAAGCATGAGCTCCGCAAATTATGAGCTCAAATCCTGACTCCCTCGCTTACTTAGGTATGTGACATCAGGCATGCTATTCTTCCCTGCGACTGTTTATTTATGAGGATGATATATCTCCCTCATAAGGTGGTTATGAGAAATGGGTTATTAAATGTAAAACTTCTGGCAAAGGATTAAACAATTAATGTGTTTATTTGTCATTAACTGCAGCACCTAAAGTGATTTCTATGTACTTAAAAAAAAAAATCGACAACCTTATACAGTAGATATTAAAATGTTTTGATTAATGAGTGATTTTCACTAAACCACTCAAACAAAAATTTACTGGCCTATTTCTCAGAGGGGTAAATAAACAACACGTGTCAGGACTGATGTTCATTATTGTATTTATAATTCTTTTGTATCAAGAATCTCACATAATTTGGAAGAGAGCCAGATTAGTCTGAAAAGTACTTGAACTGTAAAAACTAAGAAGCCTGCATTAAAAGATGTCAAAAATTATTTTCTGTCAAGCCATAACATTGTCTAATCAAGTCTCAACAATGACTTGGGCTCAAGATTGGTAAAGACATACAGAATGATTATTTCCTGCATATTTGATGCCCAGAATCAACTAGATCCACTGCCAATTTCAGAATGATTGATCTTCTTGGGAATGCTCCATTTAATAAACAGCTGAGCACCTACTACGTGTCTGATGAAAAAGCTCCAACTGAAACTGAATTCTCCTATATTTAGCTACAGGAGAATTCAGAATTGTAATTCTATTCCCAAGCTATGACCCTGGAGTCTTATTAACATCTAAGCACTCTAGAATATAAACATCAAAGAATGCCCCATTGACACTATAACCCTAGTCTTCTTAAAACTGTTATTAAAAATTTCTTTAGAATTGATTCCTTCCTGTTAGTTTATCCAAATCCTTCAATTCTCCTTTGAAGTTTTGAGAAAAATGAAAACTTGATGATCCAGTTCTATATTGATTTGTCTAAGAGCCTTCAAAAAATAACCCTCCTTGAAAACAAATGCCAACTTTTAAAAGCTTTTATTATTCAAAAATTATGTTCCAACTCTAGTACTTAATGAAAATGTCAACATTTTCATTATTTCATAGTTGTCGGATGTGACATATGCTTCTGTAAATCTTGATCTTGAACTTCTTAGAGTACTTTCCTTAGATACTGTCAGCTCTGTTAAAAGTTATTTTCAGGAAAACTGTCCTATAACAAAATATCCAGAGGTTTCCCTGTAATTTCCTTTAGTCAAGTGTATTTTGTTAGCACAAATGCCCTTATATTTTAAAGGCAAGGACTTATTCAAGCTGATGTATTTTCTTCATTTCAAATGTCTAAATCTTACTTTCCCCCTTTTTACTTTTAAGGTCCTTGGCTGGTAGAAAGCTCTTGCTTGTTTTAAGAGTTCATATTTGCATCCCTGAAACTCAATCTCCCTATTTTTCCCATCCAGTGCAATAGCGAATAAACAAGTCTCACCACTGTTGTCTTTATTCAATCAAGCTTTTTAGTACCTTTCCAATCACTCTTTATGACACTTGAACACCTCATATTTTTTCAGTTCTCTGAAATGCTCTCGTTATTCCACGCCCATACTCTACACGTGGCCTGACATGAGCCATACACACCAAGACTTCCAATGAACAACAGCCTGGGAGAACAAATGTTTATTAGCATATAGTAAGCAATAAACCTGAATAAATGAAGAATTTTCATGCTAGTTTTGAAATTTGTGCAATTTTTAAAACTCTAAATTATCTAATTTGGCCATCCATTTGGTATTGTTTAAAATAAGAGAAAAAAGAAGTTACTCACTATACCCTTTTTAGGAATTTATTTGAATATAGAAAGTATTGTAAAATCATCACAAACTTTTCCTAGAGTATAACTATGTAGAACTTTCTAGAAAAAAATTAACCATTTTTAAAGCTCCAAATTTCTTGAATTTTAGACGTAAACACATCTAAGAATTACTAATTCAAAAGTGGTACGATAACCATTATGGACTCGAGGCTTTACTTTTGGATATTTCTCCTACTTTGTCAAAGGATGCAATACTCACTAAAATGCTGATAAAAGTGCCATAATAGAATCTTGACTTGAAATCTGTATTATAGGCCTATTTTGATTACAAACACCCTTTCCTCCAGAGTCAGATTTTCAGAGTCTCAAACAATAGTTTTATTCTATTATCCAAGTTATTTTTGGATCCTAAACCTGCTATTCTAAATTAAACTATTGTAAGAGTTTTAAATTATAAAATATTAGCATGTGAGAAAAATAGGTTAAGACATATCAGTTTTGCTTACATTCTAAATGGGTCACTGTGACAGGTCATAAACTATGAATTCATATATGTCATGTTTACATTTTGATAACCATACCATGTCTGAACTGAAATGTCCATAATTACTAGTAAATGTTTTTTGAATATCAAATGTGAATTTCACAATTTTAGAAGAGCTCAGCTTTTTGATAAATTTGATGTGACTACTGGGGTACAAAAGAACAAACTTTTAATATACTGATTTTAGATTTCTCTTTAAGCAAATCTCGAGCAGTACACACACTTCAGTAGTTATTCTTACTTTCCTGTTTAAAACCCTTCAATGACGTCCCTTGTCTCAGAATGCTTCCCACACTATGGAAAGGTACCCTTGGAAATGACATCCAAGTGTGGCAGAGGAAGCCACAAGGTAAACAAGATGCATCTTCTTGTATGCTGAAATTTACTAAAGTATCTTGAGGAAAAAAATTAAGCAGTCTTACAATAAAATGTTATGAAACAAATTATAAAATTAGTGGTATTTTTCAGGTATATTTTAGATAAATATAAAGAAAAAATTTGAGCCAGAGCATATCCCATCTCTTTTACAGATGGAGATGCTTTCTAATCCTTGGCATAGTTACAAATTGAATTAAGAAACAAATTTGCTAATCCAACTATGTAACTAGAAGGGAATAATAATGTAAAGCTAATAATAGTAGTTGCCATTGGGTGGTAAAACTCTGATTTTCAAATGGAATTTTTTGCCTTTTTCAAGGTTTCTATGTGTATATATTACTTTTATGCTAGGAAAAATAAAGACAAACTTTTTAAATAGAAAATCCTTTTTAGATCTGATTATAACTATACAATAATTCAGGTTTTTCTTTACATAGTTTATTATATAGTTTCAAAATTAAAAGATTTATCTATTTCTCCTTTTCTTATACTTACCTTTTGAGGTTTTGGGGGCTGGCAGACTGAGGAAATAACAGCAAAACCTCTCGACAAATTCAAAAGTTAATTCTTGAATTCCTTTTCAATACCTCTTTAAGAATAGACTGATGCCCTGAAGCTGATTTTAAAATGATCTAATTTTTGAAATGATGTAAATTTTGAAATGATCTGTTCAGTTCTTCCCATGAAGTTAGTCCTTCATTACTACTTCTAAAGTTCCTGAACCCAGTATGATTTCCTTTTATAGATCTCCAAAAAGGATAATTACAAATAATTATTACTTTTCTAGGATTTAACTCTCCTTTTCAAAAAAAACTTTCCCCATTCACATAAATCATACATGCTTATTTATTATTGTACATCCCCCTCACCCTAATGAGATTTGTCTCATACCACAGTAACAACAGTTTAGCAAATGTATTCTCCTAATTAGTCTATCTGGTAACCTTTTTCACTTAATCATGTTCTAGTTCATTAAATATAATAACATTATTTTAAATAGCTGAACCGTATTCCATTCATCATGTTATTTAATCAGCCTTTTATTGTTTGACAATTAAAAAACTCTTCCAATTTTTTATTGTAAACAATAAACACATGGATTACTTAAGAGTACATTTAATAACTGCTTTTACAATATTAAAAAACTGAAATAATTCACTTTTTTAATGTGCTAAAATCTTAGAAATATATTATGGCTGGTCTACACTCTATGTGAGATATATAGCTTTTTATATGACAGGAAAAAATTAAACTGTATCACTTGTTAGCATAAAATTAATACTTGAACTTTAGGACCTGATATTTAGGCTGGTGTTTTTAAGTTCTGGATATCTTAGTCTACCTCTTTGCTTTGTTTCTTAAATTTTTATTTATTCATATTGCTAATACATTTAAAAGGTTAGGATATATGAATAAATGAGGTGCAATTAATGATAAAAGTGTTATGTTCCTCAGTGTATTAAATTAGATTAAAAGGTCAAGAGCTACAGATGTAAACTGTTCATACTGTGGGGAGGAACAATGCCAGACTTAAAGTGAGGAAAGACTTAGCACACGAGAGGTTTAGCCTGAATTAAAAAAAAATGTTCAGAAATTAGCTATAGGAGAATTGTGACGGTAAAATGCCATAAAGACACAGAAATTAAAAAAAAAAAAAAAAAAAGGATGTATCAGGACTGGTCCACTTGAAGAAAAATGTAAAAAGTTAAGAAAAGGTTGGGGCAAGATCATGAGGCACATAAGGAGTTTGAATTTTATCCAATAAAAAGCAGTGTTTTAGGAAGATTAGTGGGATATACTGTAGCAAATGAAACAATTACAGACAAAGAATTCAGGAAAAATGCTGCAGAAGAGAAATAAGCGAGAAATAATAAAGTACTTAACTATGGCAGCAATTCCAAGAATGGAGGCGTCAAAGATACTGTGGTTCGTTTGGGTAAATGATAAACATGAATAAGTTTGGAGTGTCTCTTGGAGCCACTAGCTTTGACTAAACTGCTCAAGGGGAAAACAATTTCAGAGCCATTGAAGCACAATTTGTGAAAACCCGATCATCACACATATACCTATTAACCAATCATTTAAACATTGTTTATATTCTAAACGGTCTCAAATTGAGCTTCTAACCTTGAGTTTGATTCATGAAAATATTCTGTTCTACATACAAAGGTCAAGTAGGCTGAAGCACATGCAACTGTCAAGATTCTCTTAAAGTAATGAAAAATTAAATCTGTAGATTTAGCTAAAAGCTTAGACAGCTATAAGATGTGGCCTCTGTAAACTCTTTGATCCTATGAGCAATGATTCTCCCCTTTAGTATAATTGATCATAGCCACCTAGACCTCTTTGTTATTCCTTAACCATACCAAAACTGCTTCAGTCTCAAGGTCTTTGTAGTGCTGTATATTGTCTGTCTGAAAAGATCCTCTCTGATACCTAATGGCTTGCACCATTATTGTTTTTTACGTCTTTATTCAAATATCTCCTCTGAGGATTTTCTGATCCTATTTAAAAACACACCTCTTGTGCCTTCCTAAACTTTTATACTATCTCTTCCACATCCCTTGCTTTATCTTTTTCTATAGAACTTTTCACCTTCTGACATGCCACATATAGTACCTATCAGTTTTTTGTCTGTCCTGTTACCTACACCTCACTCCTAAGTTTGTAAGCTCCGGGAGGGTTGGAATTTATGTTTTGTTCAGTGCTGATCCTCGGTACCTACACAGTAGAATAAATTTGTACCTTTATTTCTGTATGTTTCAAATATATTTTTAATGCTCCTTTTTAAACATTAGCATTTTCACACTGCCAGAAAATATAGTCATGAAAATATAAACAAATAAAAACAAAAATCTGTAGATGTTAGAATTTACAAATTCTCTTAAAAAATTATGTACTTAAACCGTCTTAATGTTTACTACTATACAACAAATACTCTATTTCATTGCTTTGGGCTAAAATGGTATTTTTAACTGGTCAAATGGAAACTTAATTAAAAAGTTACCCTATAGTCTACAGCCATGCCACCCAGAACGCACCCAATCTCAGAAGCTAAGCAGGGTTGAGCCTGGTTAGTACTTGGATGGGAGACCACCTAGAAATACCAGGTGCTATAGGTGTTTAAAAAAAAAAAAAAAAAGTTACCCTATAGTTTACTATCATATGCATTAAATCCAGAGGAAAAAAGTTTTAGTGGTACTATAAAAACTTATATCCTTGAATGTTACTTCTATAAATATAAGCATTTCCCCAAATTATAAAATAATGAGACACAGAAGTAAACAAACTTTGGGGTGATTTAAAAATTTCTACCACTTCCTAAAGATATTTGTTAATAGAATAATCCATACTAAGTGGTTAAATTATAAAACAAAGATATACATAATACCTTAATAGCAAATTAATTAAAGGAACATTTAGTATAAAAGTGGCTTAAAAATTTTTTTCTCAGCAGTTTCTCAAACAAAATCTAACTCTACAGTATAAGATAAATATAATAACAAGATTTTCCAGGGAGTTTACATTTTTTCACAACACAAAAGTCTAATCACAAGAAAATAATAAATATCAGGTTATTCAGAGTCCCATAGAATTGAGGACCTGTGCTCATTAATAAGTTAATCTACATGTATTACTCATGAAGATTTTGCATGAATTCCATGTATTAATAATCACCAAACCCAAACAGAAATTATAAATGTTGAATTTCAGTATAATAAAGAAAAAAAACCCCGACAACTAATTTGTCACCTAGTACAATAATTTTAACATAAAAGGTTTAAATCTATTTATTTTGCCAATATTTCCTTCATTGCATGTAATTAAAAAAAAAAAAAGACAGAAATCTATGGGATATATTTTATAAATAAAGTAAGAACATAAACTCTTAAATTTCTAATAGAGGAGTTAATTCTGTATTAAAAAGGCTCACGTAATATTAGTAATAAAACAGAAACTAAAATTTCTCTTGATAAGAGGTAAGAAAATAAGTTTTTCTAGCTGAAAATGTACTGATGATGGTCTCTTTTCCTTCTCCTAAATATGCAAGTGATATGTCTAAATACTTACTGGAGCCAAATCTATCTCAAAAGTCTAGGATCTTAATTTTTGTTAATAGTGAGATACAACACTTAAATTTTTTTTTCCCATGAATAAGGGATAGAAATATCCACCTGTAAAAGAAAAAAAAATTGATTTAGAATGTCAACTTCTAAATAAATAAATACGTTAGAGATCTTGGTTTCTGAAAGTATAATCTGAATCCAATTATGGCTAACCAGAGCATGTATTAGTGATAGTGGCCTAAAACACTTATAATTCTATAACAACCAAAAGAATATATTAATTGAAGAATATGTTTACTATTAAGTATGAAATATAGTCTATTGCCAAATTTTCAAATCTACTATCACATATGAATATGTGTAATCTTAAGAAGTTTGCATTTGAATATAGGATGCAAATTGAATTGGTGAACTAATAAAATATTCCTCTATCTCCTGGACACTTGCTTGCAGTCCTGAGTTAGCTACAAACTCAATCCATACTCCAAACAGCAGATTTAAGATGCTCAATACTGGAATTATTTGGCATCAACTTAAAAAGAAACCTGAATCAAACAGTAGGATTTTTTCCCAAAGATAGAAAACACGATAACAATATACACCCATATATAACTACTTCCTTGCAAAATAAACAGCTAAATTAAGATTGTTTTATTTTACTATTTGTTGTTTATGGTTTCCAAAATTACACAAAGATAGAAATATATTAACTCTTACAATGTACCTGGAGCACCAAAATATAAAGATTCACTTAGTAAATGTAAAATTCAAGTTCTCTCTGTCATTTAGAAGGCAGATTAGACCAAACATAATTTTCTAAAACTGACTTCAAATAAATTTAGGAAAACAAGAACAAAACCGAAAGTCGAACTCCCGGGTTGTTCTGGAAAATATTGGGCAAATTATGTAATTCATTCAAATAACTATTTCTAAGCATCTATATGCTAGATCCCAGAATATTTTTAGTGGAACCAAAAATTATCATGTATTTATTACAGTCTTTCATAAAACAGTTGATATGAAATAAAAGAAACAGGTTAAGAGCTTAATGAACGATTTTTAAAAGCACCAGGCAATGTTATTTCCATTTAAGAGTTGGCATTTGATTCTAGCAATATGGTGTATTGCTTCTTTATTTTTGGGGGGAAAAAAAAATGTGCTAGTAAAAAAGTCAGATTGTTCTTAAAAATGAGAGCTCTGTCTTATATTTTCTTTACCTTCAGTTTGGAATGCAAACAGATGATCTTTGAATACAATTCCTTAAATTACATTGGGTATACTCTTAGGGTTTCTAAAATAGACAACTATAATGATTCATTAAAAACTGCTTTTCTTTTGTAGATTTTTTGCTTGGTTACAATAGAAAAGGGTAAGATATTCCTTGCAAGAAATAAGACTAGAAGTATGGAACTACAAAGTCGTCCTATCCTGAACATCAATTTTTAGTTCGATTTAATAAATTTAAATCAAACACCAAATAAATTTTTTTAAATAAAACACCAAATAAAAAATAGAAGGTAAATATTTTTCTTCACATTTTAATTAAATTAAAAATTTTGACTGCTGCATCTATAAAATTAATAATTACAATAATTTTTGGCCTTACTCTGAAGTTAAATATTAGAATATAAAAAAGCAAACAAGGCCTTCATATTTTCAACTTGTCAAACAAAAATCTTCAGCTAAAGATTTAAAATATTTTAATAAAAACAAGAAAAAAAGATATGAGAGTATATAGTTAGAAGGCATAGGATTAAGGTCCTAATCTGTTGTGTGTAGCAAATTACTTAATCTGAGTTTGTTTTCTGAGCTACCCTAGGAATAGGTTAGTCATCTATTAAGATCCTACCTTTAAAATTATGATTAAGTGTACTCTGAGACCCAGGATTTCAGAAATTTAATTCCCAATTTTTGATACTTTGCTCCTTCCCTTATAAGGAAATAATTATAAGTGTTACTAGTCTTCTAAATTCTATTAAAAATGTACATTTTATAACATACATTTATCTGTGAAATAAGCAAATTAATTTCATTTTACTAGTGAAATGGAAAACAAGTCATTTCTGTTTAACCATAAATAAAAATCTAAATATTTACCTTGAGTATAAGTGTGCATTATAATAAATTTATTTGATGTTGTATAAACTCTTTCAATAAACTCTTGATAGCATTTAACACAATTAAATAGCAATTATATTATTCAATATACACAATACATCTGAAAAGTTAGGACTTTTTTATTGAATCATACCAAACATAATAAGATCAATAATACTGACAATACATTACCTATAAAACTGAAAGTACATTAATAATATTAACATGTATTAAAATATGACTGTAGAATATGGTCAACCTTACTTCAGCAGCACAGTTAATACTGGAGATAATTTAAAAATCTTAACGCCAATATTTACGTGCTGCTAAGGCACTGCTGACATCACTATCACAAGAGCTACGAATGAAAAGAAATACATTTTCTTCAGAAGATCAGATCCTTGTATTTTTGAGGCAGCACAATATGGCCTGCACCTTTTCAAAACCCACAAACCATTATGTGCTGCTACTTTACTCCAAGGTTTTATTTTTTTAAACACACATTAGTACCTAAAAATAAAAAATTTTTTTTTTCTTTTGAAAGAATAAATCCATTAAAAAACTCATATGTTTAAAGATTATAACATTGACATGTATGCAGTTAGTTATTTCTTAGAAGCTTTTAGGTGGGATAATAAAATTCATTTCTATATCAAATATTTAAAGAAAGCCTACTACATACCAAGCACAATGTCACAGGTAAGGAACACAAAGATATATAATATGAGGAAAAGAAAAGCATTTTTCCTGTTTTAACTTAATAATAGTTACAATATTTAATCAAATTTTTGAATGTAATATATGAAATTATTTTTCCTTTTTTATAAAAAGTAAATTAATAAAATTTGATCTTTACCTTGGCAAAAGCATAAATTACAAACGGCACTTCATTCCTTGAAACACATCTTTCAAAAGACATCTTCATTAAGTAGGGAGGACTTCATGTCAAGGGAAAAATAAGAAATGACACATAAGAGCTCAGTTTCAATAAACTCAAGCTAGCAAAATGAAAATATACTTTTAAAGAAAAAGACTAGAAGTCACATAAAATATTTTAATACTAAATAAAGTAAAAATATACAAAAGATTCCACAAGCAAACCAATTTTCTCTTAATTTATGTTTAAAAAACCTAAACATTATTTTATTCTCAACATTTATCTCCCTATTAGAATAGTTATTCTGTCAAAGTTGGATATCACTTTACATAAGTAATTCTGGAATATGAAGCCTTGGAACGATGAGTTAACTTTATATCCAGAGATAAGAAATAAAACAGGAATCCTGTGGTTCTTGATTTTCCTATCCCCTACCTGTCTCTACTCTTCACCAGGAAATGAAGTATACTTCTAAAGTTTCCACTGATTTAAGAATGAAATTACTTCTCTAAAAGACACCAGAAAACTGCTACCACTCTATCTCAAGCCCTGACAACCTCTTCTGCCCAGTTTTCTCAACCATTAAAATGGCTATGCTAAAGGTACAACACTTCTATTACAGAATAAGGTGATTGCACTGAAATTTGTCCACCCCTTCTAATATCTAGTTGTTTATACAAAGTGCAACTGTCATATTCTACATTAATTTTTTGTGAATTTTCTCCATTATTGAAAAATCTATGTAACTAATCTCATCTGAGCAACCTGTTTCACATATTACTCTATTAAGTTTCTGAACAATTTTCAATCTGTAACCATAGTAAATGTTCGCAATGACGTAAGAAACACATAATACTTGTACTTATCAATTATATCAAGAAACTGTCCTTTAGGCTACCCTCCCTTCTCAAACCCACTTTCCAGACAAAAACCACACCCACTTTACAGAAGTGTAAAAATGACATTTTCAAATATACACAATTTATACATATATTTTTTATTTAACAAGTATTTTATTGAATACCTACTATGTGCCAGCCACTGTCCCAATTGTTACACTAATGTACCAGACAGAATTCCTTCCCAGAAAGAATTTAAAATAATTTAGATAAGATACAAAACCATGAAACAAATAATTTTTCAGGAATACATATTGTTCTTAGCCCCCACACAGGGGATGTGTACATTAAATGACTATTTCAAAATCAAATGAATGATTATTTCAAAATCAAGAAGAAATCAGTGGGTCATTTCAGTTCCAATCCTTCCTTTTTGCTAAGTCTATATAAACTAAGCCAATGTACCATTCTTGAAATAAATGTGAATACTGTAAAATGCAAATAGTCGGTTTTAAAAAACTTAAGAAAACTTCATAGTAAGAATGTATTATTATTTTATTTCTTAAAATTGTGGTTACACACACTTAACATGAATGTTACCATTTTAAAGTGGAGTCTATGGCATTAAGTCCATTCACATTGTAGAACCACCACTACCCTCCATCTCCAGACCTTTTTATCTATACCAATTTAAATTGTACCAGTTAAATACTAATGCCCATTCCCTCATCCCCCCGCCCCTGGAAAGCACCATTCTACTTCCTGTCTCTATGACTTTGCCTATTCTAGGTATCTAATATAAATGGAATCATATACCCAAAAGTAGTATTACTGAATCACATGGTAATTCTATTTTTAATTTTTTGAGGAACTGCCAAAATGTTTTTCTTAGTAGCTGTACCTTTTTACATTTCCATCAGCAACGCATAAGGGTTCTAATTTCTCTACATCTTTGCCAACATTTATTTTCTTATTTGATAATAGCCATCCTAATGAGTGTGAAGTGGTACTTCATTGTGGTTTTGATTTTCATATCCTGAATTAGTGATGTTGAGCAACTTTTCTTGTGTTTATTGGCAATTTCTGTACCTTCTTTGGAGAAATGTACATATTCAAGTCCTTTGTTCATTTTTTAAACTGGGTTTTTGTTGAGTTATAAGAATTCTTCGCATATCCTGGATATTAATCCTTTATCAGGTAATTTTCAAGTATTTTCTCCCATAGGCTGCCTTTTCACTGTTGATAGTGTCCTTTGAAGCACAAAAGTTTTACATTTTGATGAAGTCCAATTTATCTTTTTGTTTGTTGTTGTTGTTGCCTGTGCTTTTGGTGTCATATCCAAGAAATCATTGCCAAGTCCAATGTCATAAAGCTTTTCTCTGTTTTCCTCCAAGAGTTTAGTTCTTATGCTTAAGTCTCTGATCCATCTTAATTTTTATATATGGTATAAGTGTCCAACTTCAGTCTTCTGCATGTGGATATCCAGTTTTCTCCATACCATTTGTTAAAAAAACTGTCCTCGCATTGAAGGGTTTTGGCACACTTTTCAAAAATCATTTGAACATATATGCAAGATTTTATTTCTGGGACCTTTAGGTCTTTCTATTTGTCTATGTCTGATTTATGCCAGAACTACACTTTGATTACTATGGCTTTGTATTAAGTTTTGAAACCAGGAAGTGTGAGGTCTCCAACTTTGTTCTTCTTCAATGTTGTTTCGGCTATTTGATGTCCCCTGAAATTCCACATGAATTTTAGGATGAGTTTTCCTAGTTCCACAAAAAAGTCAGTGGGATTTTGATGGAGACTGCACTGAATCTGTAGATCACTTTGGGTAGTATTTTCATCTTAACAATATTAAGACGCCCAATACATAAACATGGGATGTCTTTCCATTTATTTGTGTTTTAATTTCTTTTAGCAATGCTTTATAGTTTGCAGTATAGAACTCTTTCACCATCTTGGTTAATTTTATTCATAAGCATTTTATTCCTTTTGATGCTACTGTAAATGGAACTGCTTTAATTTCCTTTTTGAATTGTTCATTGTTAGTGCATAAAAATGCAACTGATTTTTGAGTGTTGATATTATATCCTGCAACTTTGCTGAACTTGCTTATTAGCTGTAAATTGTTCTTTTTGTGTGTATGGAATCAAGGGTTGTATACATATAAAATCCTGTCATCTGTGAACAGAAATAATTTTACTTTATAAATCTTTTATACTTAAAATTGGTTCAAGAGCAGTCTAGCAACAGTGGCCCGTTCATTTTCTCATTCTGAAAAACATCAGACAAGTGTGATTGTTCTCTCAAGCTTTCAATATCTCCCCTTTCATTCTCACTTTCACTCAAACAAGAGAATTTCCACCAATGTCTACCATATCTAACCCTTTATGTATCTATGCCCATATAATTCTTCTTTCTCTGTTTTCTGAATAAATCACTGTTCATAAGACAAATCCCTTTTCTTGTATACTAGATTTTATCCTCTCTTGCTTACTCTAGCACTCTTCCTTGCATCTTTAATGTTCCTCTCTATTGGATCATTTCCATCAAAAAACATGCTATAATTTCTGTAATCTTAATTTTATCTCTTAGTTTGTGACAATATTGCAAACTTATCACTGACATTTTAATAAACACCCTCAGAGGCTTTTTCCTATTTTATTTCTAACTATCTGAGGTAATGAAAAATAACTGCTTTCTATTTTGAAAGCCTGATAAATTTTAAACTAGTAGAAAGAATTTATTTTCATACTCTGAAAAATATAGAAATTCTTGATTTAAATGTGTTAATAAATCAGAAAGATTCCAGGGGAGCAATACCAGCCAGAAACAGAAAGCACAACTCTCTTTACCTGAGGTCGACAGCAATGGTAATCTTCCAGTCTGGTAAAGTTTGATTTTTCCTTTCCACTTATAATGATCTTCTACTTTGGGGCTCCTAAAGTAGGCTTCATAGTATATTTTCAAGAAGTTATTTTTAAACTCAATGTTTCTTTGAATCTATAGACCATTTCCACTATCACATGATAGGGATATTCAGATGCTAATACATGGCCTGAAAATATTTCTGCAACTCTGCTTGTTTAAATATATTCTTTATGTGTTATATTACTTTAGATTTTTCAAATATCTTAATTTTATTTTTAATCTGGGACCAACACAATTTGTTATAGCAATTACTGTCTTCAAGTATGCTTCAAATTCTGCACATAAACTGCTAAGGAGCTGCTGTATATAGCCCCTAGGTCACAGAATGACTGTCACTGCTCAGGACAGTGGAATAGTATTTAAGTCATACAATGTTATGTACTTGGAGAAAATTTTCGTCATTTTTTAAGCAAAGGCCTAAATTATGGGGTCTAATTAAACAGCATGACAATTCCACTATATTCCACTCCACTCAGCACAATAACCTCTAGGCCCAACCATGTTGTTGCAGAGGGCAAATTTTCATTTTTTAAATGCTGGCTGAGTAATATTCCGTTGTATATATGTACCTTTATCCAGTCATCCATTGGTGGACACCCAGCAGCTTCCATGTCTTGACTACTGTAAATAATGCTGAGAACATAGGGATTCTCATGTCCCTTTGAAGTAATGTTTGGATTTTTTCAGATAAATACCCAGAAGTGGGATAACTGGGTCCTTCTCTGTCTCGTTATAACCTTTGTTTTAAAGTCTATTTTGTCTGGTATAAGTATTACTACCCCAGCTTTTCTGTTTGTTTCTATTTTCATGAAGCATCTTTTTTCATTCCTTTACTTTCAGTCTGTGTGTCCTTGGATCTGAAGTGAGTTTCCTGCAGACAGCATACATATGTAAGGGTCTTGCTTTCTTATCCATTCAGCCACCCTATCTTTTGACTGGAGCATTTATCCATTTATATTTAAGGTAATTATTGATAGATATGTAGTTATTGCCATTTTATCATTCACATTTTTTAAAATCTTTTTTTCTTCTTCTTAAAGAAGTCCCTCAAACATTTCCTGTAGTACTGGCTTTGTAGTGAACTCCTTTAGCCTTTTCTTGTCAGGGAAACTTATGTGTCCTTCAATTCTAAATGACTGCTTTGCTGGGTAGAATAATCTTGGTGGTCCTTGCTTTTCATCACTTTGAATATTTCCTACCAATCCCGTCCAACCTGCATATTTTGTTGAAACATCATCTGACAACCTTATGGGAGTGCCCTTGTAGATTACTGCTTTTCTCTTAATGCTTTTAAAATTCTTTGTCTTTAATGTTTGACATTTTAATGGTGATGTGTCTTGGTGTGGACCTCTTTGGGTTCATCTTGTTTGGGACCCTCTGAGCTTCCTGGAACTGTATGTCTATTTCCTTTGCCAGGTTAGGAAAGTTTTCATCATTATTATATCATCATATAGATTTTCAATTCCTTGCTCTCTCTTCTTTTTCTGATACCCTATGATGCAAATGTTGGTACACCTCATGTCCCAGAGGACCCTGAAACTATTGTCATTTTTTTGACTTTTTTTTTTTTTTTTTGCAGATCTGATTGGGTGTTTTCTGCTACCTTATCTTCTAAATCTCTGATTCGATTCTCTGCTTTATCTCATCTACTGTTGATTACTCATAAGGTATTCATCATTTTAGTTATTGTATTCTTCATTTCTGACTGGTTCTTTATGTTTCTATCTCCATTTTACATGTTTCTCTCTCTTTGTTAAAGTTCTCACTGAGTTTATCTACTCTTCCCCTAAGAGTATCCTTATAAGCAGTGTTCTGAACTCTGTATCTAGAAGATTGCTTGTCTCCATTTTGTGTAGTTCTTTTTCTGGAGCTTTGTTCTGTTCTTTCATTTGGGACATGTTTCTTTGTCTTCCCATTTAGGCTGCCTCCCTGTGTTTGTTTCTATGTATCAGGTAGAGCTGGTAGGTCTCACAGTCCTAGTGGTCTTATGTAGTAGGTGTCCTGTGGGGCCCAGTGGTACAGTCTCCCTGGTCATCCGAGTTGAGTGCTTCAAGTCTGTCCCTTTCATGGGTTATGTGTGCGCTCCCATTATAGTTGAGCCTTGGTTGCTGTTTGCACCTCAATGGGAGGGATTCACCCTCAGGCTGATTAGTTCTGAGGAATGGCCAGTGACTACAGCAGAAGAGCTGTTGTACAGGGGCTGACCTTATGGAGCAGGATTTGCTTAGCAGGGCTCTGGTGCCTGCTCAGTCTGCCTTTTGGGTATGTCATCCTTGAATGTGGCCCTAGATGTGCAGGCTGAGGCCTACTGGAAGGGGCCCTGCTGTAGGCCAAGTTTAGCTGCAGCCTATGCCCTTTCTGGGGCCACCTGACATGAGCCACCAAGAAATCTGCAAATGGTTGCCACCCACTCTGGGCTTGGATGTGCCTCGAGAGGGCAAGCTGCAAACTGAGGCCGGCTGCTGCTAGTGCTGGGCTTGAAGCTGCTCAGCAAGAGGTGCCAGGAAAGCAGAGGCCAGATGCTGCATGTTTAGGTTTTTGTGAACCTTTGAGAGAGATTAGGAAAGTCCACATCATGAGCCAAGATAGGCCATTTATATGGAAAATCCACTGGAAGTAGCTTGGGTAGGCCTACAAGTTGGGTGGAACAGGGTTTTATGAAATCACTAGGGTGGGGCAACCCATGTTAGCCAGGCTGATGGAGGCTAAGATACAGTGACTGCCTGGGTCTGTATAACATGCTTGGGGGAGGGCTCAACAAAGGAACAAAAATCTAATTCAAATTATGGTTACTTGTCCTTTCATAAGAACTTTTGAATAGAGACAACTATTTTCAGTATTGAGTACTATGCTAAGCGGATATTTGGTTTCATTATTTCATACCTATCATCCATTCAAACTGGACTAGCTATGAAGTAATGATTCCTGGTATGGCCCATGCCATTTCTCTACTCCACTCTTTTGTCCACTTGCAATATCCTAGTGCTTCTATCCCTTAAATCTCTGCTTCTAAGTTTACTGACTAAAAGAAAAGCCACTTTCCCTAACTGGATATAAAAAGTCCCCTAATGGCCAGTTGCAGACATGCCCCTCCCCAAGCTATTAAAAAAAAAAATCAGAAAATAAAAACTATTCAGTTCTTGTCCTTTATTTTTATGTAATAGCCTTAGTTCCTAATCTGGTGGTTTATATTCTCACCTGTGAACTCTTAATTATCTCTATTGGCTTGATATATATATATGTATACATATATATGTACATATATATGTATATATATGTCAACTCATGATCTTTTAAGAAAAAAGTCATTAACAAAATAAATAAATGTCTTGCTTGGGAAGTCAACTTAAACACGAATCTGAGTAAACAGCTTAGTTTCCTTTCCATATTAAATAAGTTTAACAAAAATTTTAAAATAGAATAAAAAAGATACAAATTTATACAAATTAATGGTTTTCCCCCTCGCCCCCTTGTAAATGGTTTGCAACTCTAATTTTGTTTCAATGAACATTTTTTTAGCCATATTTACTTAATCTTACACTGCTCTAATTTCAGTTCACTAACTTACATAAGGCATCATTATATTTAATAAAAACATTAAAAAATTTTAGGCATATCTCCTAAGCTTTAAAATCATCTTGAGTGCAACAGATTTCACTGATCAATTTCTGCATTTTTAAATTTATCAATAAGCAGCAGAAACAATTTATCAAGACAGCATGATAAAGAACATTAAATTTGAAGCCAGAAGATCCATGATGGAATCCTGATCTTGGATGTTATTTCAGCACACATAGCCTTAGTTTCCTCATTGTAAAATGGGCCTATTA
This sequence comes from Pteropus vampyrus, assembly GCF_000151845.1. Lineage (NCBI taxonomy): Eukaryota > Metazoa > Chordata > Mammalia > Chiroptera > Pteropodidae > Pteropus > Pteropus vampyrus. The sequence goes on from NW_011888948.1 coordinate 1,156,549, forward strand.
ATATCTACTTCATAGCCCCGTTGTTAAAACTGTACAATTTTAAACTTTTATGAGTACATCTAGTAGTAAACAGGTATTCAATAAATTCCTGCCGAATCTAAATTTATAAGACTTGAAACACACTTCTGACAAAGTCATGGTTTCATTGGGCTGCAATTCAACATAATCTGACAGTATTAATGACAAAGAAAAGTTTGTGGAATTAGGCTGCATTAATAGAAGTAATATTCATAAGAGATGCACTGTATTTTGTAGCTCAAACCACACTGGGTTCAGTTCTATATACAGTATTCTAAAAGAAATACTGACAAAGTGTAGCAGATCCAAAGGGATATCTAAGATACTAATGACTAAAATTCACACTATGAAAACCAGTGGAAGGACTTGGATATGGCTGGCCTGGAGAAAAATATAAAAACTATTTTTAGAAGCTACATCTAGGGCCAAAGGATGAAGTTTTATACTAAACCAAAACCTGCTCTCCTATGATAATTTTATTTTCTATCAATTATTACTGATATAAATGTAACTGATAATAGTAAGGAAAAAGTTTATTTATTATGGCTCTAATTCTAATATTTTAATATTAAAAACTGAATTTTAGAAAAATTAAGTTTGGATTACAGAGCATCAAATACTAGAGGGATAAAAACAAAACAAAACAAAAAAACAACAACTTAAAGAGCCAAATTAAGAAATACATAATTGAAATAAAATTTTAATGAATTTATTTATTTAGTAAAATAGGAAGAGTGAAACTGATAGTCTAGGCAAAAAGTCAGGTGTGATTGCTGATATCTGGACATATAATTATTTCAATTCTGCATTCAATTTATTTGTTTTTACAGGGAGATAACTGAAAACTCAAATATTTCAAACAAATAAGTAGTGACAAAGGGCAAGACTGCATAGAGTTGTCTGGAGATGTCAACTACTGTATTTATGCTTAGAATTTGCAATTCCCATTATAGAAAAGTTCATTAAATTTGTATGTTTATTTCCTATTTAAATCAAAGTGCCTGCTATTAAATTTTGCCTTATTTTCATTTTCTAAATAAACTGAAATTATTCATAATATTCATAAATAAGAAATTATTCTTTGAATTACCCTTCTTGAACTGAGAAGTTATTCTAGGTGAGAAAAACAATAAATCCATCCCCTTTCCATAATTTTGGCACCAAAATTCAAATTTTATGGCTTTAATCTTGGTGAGAGCAGAAACAGCCTTGCCTTAAACATAAAAGCTTGTATTTAACTCAACCATTCTGTTAAATACTTATATCAAATATATAAGACTTTGAGAACAGGAATATCTGGCATTTGTTTAACTGTTAATTTCTCAAAAATAGTTATTTGAATAAGGAAAAACGGTTGTAGCATATTATAAACTTCCTGTTAAGAAATTATAGAATATACAGCTTTAAGAGCTTAAATTTGATATAGTTACTAAATTAATATCAACTGATCCTATTAGAAAGTTTGCAAAGCCTATATAAAAGAATTATATAATTTAAGTATATGTACCAAGTGCCCTTATAAATCTTTGTGCTTTGGATTATAAGACTCTTTACTACTAATCCATGTGCCGAAAGAATAATTTGTGTCTTTCCTTTTGGCACACCTTTCTCCCAGCAACATTTATATTGTAAAGTTATTCAAGATAATTAAAATTTCCTCATGATTGGCATAGGCGGACAGTAATTTACACAAATTTTCATGACAAATAAATTAAAAAATAGAAAAACTCAGTTATATCTAGTGATGCAGACCAAAAGCATTACATTTTTACTGAAAACACAATAGATTTTATATCATTTGCCATATCGATTACTTACTGCCTTGATTACAATATTCTTATTTTATCTGATGTACTTTCAGTCCCACATTTACACTATTTATAATTCAAGAACTGACAATATTTTCTAAAATGGTATAATTACATATTGCTATTCTATTGCTAACTTAGTAATATTTCTAAGAACTTTTGATAACCACTTAGAGAGAAATAATTTTTGTCATTTCTTTTTACTAGCCTAGCTCTTGAGAGCAGGCAAATTCAATAAGTCTCCTGAATCACAAAGTAACTTTTTCTATCACTTTTTTTAAGGGACTACAAACATTGATAGCACTGAATGGTGAATTCTCTGCTCTATCTTCTGTTTCCTCATTACAAAGTCAATGTCTTAAGATTTTTGTTGTAAAAAGATCGAAACAATTATCTTAACTGCTGACAATACAACTAAAGATATTATTTTACTTAGCACTAAGTGATATACTTATTTTAAATTCACATAACAGAATTATGTAACTTAAGTATAGCTACCCAAACATACAATGAGAAAAATCAAAACATAGCTCAAAAAAGAAAAAGTTGGAAAAAAGGAAAGAAATAAGGCTGAATGTTTTATGTTAAGCAACAAAAATTTAAAGGCTTTAAACTGATAAACTTGAAAAATATTTCATCTCTTCAATCAATTTGTAAAAATGAACCCAAAGCCCTGTCATTCTTTAATTCTGATAATATCAAACATATGGAACACCAACATTCCACAACTTCTAGAACATCTACACAAGTGAATAACTTAAAAAAAAAAAATCTCTATCTTAAAGAAATAATGGTATTAAACAAACAAAAAAATAAAAGAGGGAATACACAATCATACAGAATCACTGATTATTGTCACTATGTAGCTATTTTTCTGGGTATTGTTTAACTGGAAACATTACCACTTTAGTATCTTACATTAAAGGAAACTCCAAGCACACTACCTAGAACAGAAAGCATTCCAACTATGAAATATTGCAAATGATCTATGTTTAAAAGATGCTGGAGAGTAGCCAAGAAAGGCGTTTGCTTAGAAATATATAAAGAAGATGAAATGAGGTTAAGAATATGACATCATCTGTGCTTATAAATCCGTTAGAAGTTAAATGATTCCTATTTCTTGTTGAAAAGTGGACTGCTCTCCAGTCTACAGTAAGAGTGCAATACCAGTTGAAAAGACTTCTTTTTCTAAAAGTTAAGTTGAAGAAAGGAAGAGCTGGCTTCCAAGGGACCAATTAGAAAATCCAAGCCTGGATTATATAGGATTCTTTGGGGATTTGCAAATGTTTCCATTCTAGTTTTCAGGAGACAAAAATATAAAGGGAAAAAATTAGAAAAAGAAGTGACCTGTGGCATTTGGCTACTACTCTTCAAACTGACTCATTATTAAAAGTTTTTAATACTTAATTGATTTCTGCCCTAAAAATTACTTGAGTTCAACAGCTAATCATTTATGGTAATAAGGTCACTCCTTGACACATACACATTATTTACTGGGTCACTAATGCAATGGTATGAGATAATGTAAGAAAAGCATGTGAAGTCCTAGTTTTCATTTAAACAGGGTCATCCCTCAACATCAAGAACAGAAAAAGTTGTACTTAAGTTTCTCTTATTTAGAGATGCAGAATTAATTCAAAGAATAGATAGAAATGAATCTTTTTGGTATAGGGTCTTCAATACTTTTAGGGAAATAAGTACCTTATGAATTTATCATGACCTAGATTTGAGAGTTTTCCTAGGGGTAGGATGTTAATTTCAGCTAACCTGTTAGAATTATTCCCTTAGAATTTACTAGTTGCTCAAAAGTTAAATGGATCAGGGTAAAAATGTTTCTTATTCTAAGAAAAGATGTGTGCATGTGCATATGTTAAAGGAAGGAAAAGGGATTGCCTTCCCGTTTTTCCCACCTCCTGATTTTTAACAGCTAAATTTTAATGACTTCGCAAAGAAGTCTGAAGCGTAACCCTAGCAAAATATTAAAAAAAAATCATGAAAAACTATTTCTCAAGTGGAGAAGATACTTCTAATATATAAAACCATAAAAAAACTTTCAATGAACCTAAATAATGATAAGACCATTACTTATTTGTAAATTCCTTTGAAAGAAAAGGGTAAAAAATTGTGATTCTCAGATTTAGAGATTTAGGGCCTAGCCATAAAATACTCTCTCTAATAGAAAAGTTACCTAAAGCAATGGCATTATTCTTGCCCTAAATTGGATTAAATTAATACCAAACTTCAGGGTATAGGAGGTAAGGGGAGGTGAGAAAGCTATCACTCTAGGATAGTAGAAAAAAGTTCAGAATTAAAGCAAAATATGACATCAAACAGTAACTTTTTATAGCAATGGTGGGGGACTGCGAGTTAGTACTTACGAGGTAAGAACTGTTGAAATTTAGTAGGGGGCTGTTATATTATGGTCTTCATTTCATCATTATTAAACCTAGAAAAAAGATAAAGACTTTAAAAATTTGATCATATTATATGAATTACAAAATTCAACTGAGGTTGACAATCACATATTATAAAGTACAGCAGCAGCATTTATATATTTCAGTCCAGAGAATTACCATTAGTTTTTAAAATTCACTTTTCTATTACTATTACCTTCTTGAAGTTGGAAAGTTAAATATGTAAGTATAATTAAAACTCATACTTCAATGTCTAATTTGAAGCATGCTGAGCTTCTGGAGAACATCATATAATCGCAGATATTTTAAGATAAATTTAAGATCATACCTGAAGATTGACCACAATCTATCTCCCCTTTCTTCTCTCTCCCCATGACATACACACACATATACATATGCTACTGCAAAATCTTAAAATCCATATATTTTCCAATTTTAAGAACTGTTTATAAACAGTTTAAGTACAAAGCTTAAAGTGGAGTAAAATGTATAAAGAAATCTCTGAAAATAATGTTATGCTCTATGGCCACAAGAAAATATAATTGTGAAACTGCCTGAATTAAAGAGTAAATGAAAGAGTAGTGATAAGAGAAACTGTTTTCATTGTTGTCCTTAGAAGAGTAGGAAGGATTATAAGCCAGAATGCAAAAGAAGACATTACAACATATCTTTAAAAATAAAAAATTTAAAAATATTTTAGAAACTTAAGTTGGTTAGAATGTTTGATTTCTGTGGGACATATAAGTTGAAGTTCTTATGCCAACTAATGGTTAAGGACTTATTACTATTATAAGTCACAGAATAGAAAAACTGAATAAATCCATCCATCTATACTCTTATAGGAGCATTCCTAGTATACATCTTATTGTAGAAATATCTTTACCAATAAAAGGACAGCACATTTTTTTCATTTATTTGAAAAAATAAATATTTCAAATCCACAGAAAAACCAAGAGAATACCAAATGAAACCCCAAATCCTACCCCTGACTCTCCAACCCACCTATACTGAATTCTAATATTCTGCCATCCTTACTTTGTTAATTTATTAGTTTTTTAAGAAAAAAGACTACACATATAGTTGTCTTTTTATACCATATCCTGACATTCCTCTCTCCTGAGATACAATCACAATACTGAATTTAGTATTTATTTCCTATGCATACTTTTACACTATTACTACAAATTTAAGTATTTAAAATATATATCATTGCTTTCAAACTTTATATAAATGTTATCATGCCATATATGTATTTTATATAAATGTTATAGTTGATAACCTTTTGCAACTTATTTTTGTCATTCATCCACGATAATACACATAGCTCTCACTTAAATAGCAGTGTAACAAACAGTTCATAATATGACTGTCACAATTTGCCATTCTCCTGTTACTTAACATTTACGTTGTTTTCCATTTTTTTCCTATTAAAAGTAAAAATAAACAAGATTTTATCACACGTCTAAGTTTATCTAGAATATCTAGGAATGGAACTGTTGGGTTCAAGTCTATGTATATCTTCAACTTTACTAGAATTTTGTCAAATGCTCCCATAAGCAGCATAAAAAAGGTTTCCTTATCTGTATTTTCCCAATATTTGGAAGTACTTTTAAGAAAAATAGCTACTATCTAGATGAAAATTTAAAAAATTCTTAAGTGATCAAGTATAGGTATACTAAATGTCTAAACAAATAGAATAGACTAAAATTTGGCCCCAGGTACTTGCACAAAAATAAAGCTCTTATAATACACATTTTCCTCATGTGACTGAAGAAATACCAAGACTTAATCTAGGACTAATGTGGTAGAAATGATGAGATTCGAAATTAGTTATTGAGCTTATTTATAATGACCAAAGAGGCGGGGAAAAAAGCATAAAATGTAAATGGTTTATTGCTGTGAAGAAGCCTCTTTCATTTCACTTTGGGCAGTGCTTCTCACATGTGGCACTTCCCAAAAAAAAAAAAAAAAATTTCACAGTCTATAAAAAACACAAATTCTTGAGCCTCAGCTCCAGATTCTGATTCAGCAGGTCTGGAAAAATGTTTTATTCTAGGTTATTCTGACACAGGTGGTCTACAGACATTTTACACAGTAATTAGTACTAAAAACAAGGTATTTGGAATGTAAAGGTTTATGTAACTTTTTGATTAAGGGTAGGTTAACAGTCATTAATATGTTATTTGTTAAATTACATCAACATATTAAAGAAAATACTTCAGAATATTAGAAACAAAAAAAAGTAACATCAATTTATGGTTGAGTATGTTTGACTTCACAATACTAAACCAGGTTGTGGGCTCATTAATTATTTCAGATAACTGAACACATACTACAACAAAGCTCTTTTTGATAATATTAGCCGGGAACTAATGTTCCAAGTTTACTGTAAGGGAAATATTAAGAGTGGGAGTGATTAGTTGTGATTTTGATAAAGATGACCAGGGAAAAACTATGGATATCTTTTTTAAAAAATGCTATTGTATATGTCAGACTTTAAATTAGGACATTAGGCTCATACACTGAAACAAAATATCATTTGTAGCTTCCAGCAAGAATGCTACAAATGAAATTAGAAATTTAGGAATCCATTATTTACTTCCCTGTAATTACAACCAATTGGAATTATTTAGATACAAAAGAGGAAAATATGTAAATATTTAGGTTATGCAAATCTGTTCAAATTTAAATTGTAAAATCAAAAGACTCTTCTATACTATTTGAAATTATAAAGTCCTGTTTCCAAAAGATTTAGAATAATCTTAACTTTCTAGACATAAGACATTATTTTAATAGTGAGTACAAGTAAAGACATGAGTTTCTACCTGCAACATGCTTTGTATTTAGTTATATACAATATTATGTAGTACAGGGTGCTGTTCTCTTTAGTTATATAGTGAAATCAATAAGAATTTGGCCTTGTCTAGACTGGCTGTAACAAAGATAATTTGGGCTCAGAATATGGCCGAAAGCAAAAGAAACACTACTGTGTGGCCACAGTCAACTTTTCTTTCCTCAATATATTACCTAACTTGTGTTATCAGCAGCTAATTATTAATTTTTTCCAGTCTACCAGCTTAAAAGTGAAAAACATGAAACATAACATTCATATTTCCAAAAGCAAGATGTTTCTATTCAGTTCTATAAAATTAACTGAATAAAAATTACATTAACTAAAACCAGAGTACACAGTAAAAAATAATGAGTCTAAGAACTATAAGTATTTTCTTTTCTCTTTATGTTACTTTGGGAAGAAAACACCTTTTTGTCAAAGAATGTATTCATTATACTACACATGGGTTACACTGACAGTTGGGTTACACTGACAGTTGGGCCCTTCCCACCTGATCTATAAAAGCTCGTGGGTGCAGGCTCCTTTGGCCACCATTATTGCATATTTGATGCTATTCTGTACAACAGCTGACAAGAAGCAGCAATCTCCCAGGCCCTGCTCCCAGCTGTAAGGGACAAGAACAAGGGCTGTGGTGATACTTGTTTATTTACTGTTGCTGTTGCTGAAACAGCAAACTGAGAAAAGCATATATAACACAGAAAAAAAAAAATGGTTCAGCCCAACTTACCTAGCAGGTCTGCTTACAGTAATACACAGCAGACTTATTTAAGGAGGAATTATTTCTTTAAAAAGTGGGATGGAGAGAGAAGACAAAATGGTGTTCTGATTAGAAAGAGAACCTATAATGTATCTAAGAAAGAAAATTAATGACATGTATAATGATCTTCAGCTCCGTTTAGATTTAACTGCTCAATTACATAAATTCTCAGAAGAGTTCTATCCAAGTTCACAGTAGATTCATAAACAGTATTTTCTCTAACTAATCTCCTGGAAAATAAAAAGTATCTAAACTTGACTCAAGAAATGAAATTATATTTTGCTGATAAAAAGCTCCAAGCTCCCAGGTTCTACATATCTAATCACCACCATATGTTTGACATCAGACACTATTAACAAAGTAATACGATTTTACAAAAATTGCAACTATTAAAAAAATTTCCACAGGTAATTTACCTACGTTAAAGCTAAAATCTTAGTACATAATATCAATTGATGCGTCAGAAATAGAAACTATTCTAACAAATTACCTTTAAATGGGATGCTATTTATGAACTTACAACTTTAAATTTAAATACAATTCTTGTCTTTTAATACCTAGAGCAATTTTTGATTCTGAAAAATATTTTAAAAGTTAGGAAACTTAGGAAATTTACTTTTTAAAATGCTAAAATTGGCTGATAAAATTAAATAATCCCAGGTCAAGACTAGGTTTGAGATTTATTAAAAGTATAAAATATAGTAATATTTAAAATTCAGATCATATTTTGTTAAAAAATCACGATCTTTTATCAAAACTGAAAAAATAATTTTTCTGCTTAGCAGCTCAATAAGAAACAAATAATGCTAATAATAAAAATAAAAAATAATTCTGAGGATCACAGGATAAAATTACATGTATGAATTTAGTATGAAAACTATACAATAAAAAACTAACAGCAAATATCAAAGGACTTTTAAAAACTAAGTTATAAACTTAAAAAATAGTTAATAAACTATTATCCAGTAGATTAATCAGTCTTAGCAGCTACATGGTGCATGTTTCTCTTTCAAGTGACTCTAACCACGAAAATAGGAAAGTAAAACTAAGGCAAATCATATGTTAATAAAATATCTAAAGTGTGGTTTGTGGTGCTGAGAACTGAAATTCTACTTCAAAATACTATTTAATAAAAAATTTATATCCTCACATTGACTTAATATTGCCTTTTGAAAATGCTTATCAGAAAATGTAATTCTGATGCAGTAGGTCTTATTTGAAAAAAAAATAGAAATAGATTAAGAATGTATTTGCTAGTAAAAAACAAAACACATGTACAAAACTCCTTCAAACAAATATTTTAAAAACTTTTATCATGATAACTGTATTTACTCTTTAACGAAACCTCGGCAACACTATAAAATCTCTATTAAAGTTGTTATAGCTAACGAATTGCTTAAAATATAAGTTGTCCTTATAAACTGGCATTGTACATCAATAACAAATAATTTCAAGTCCCCTCATAGATATGTTAAATTACCTCTACTCTAGTTTATCCAAATATTCTTAACCCTTAAGGATAACTATTTCAATAAAATAGGAACAATGGCAGTGTAACTGTATTTTAGAAACAATTAAGAATTTCTCCTGAAAATGAATGTTATTTAACCCTGAAAATGTATTTAACCAAAAATATAAATATTGCACACACAAGATATAGATTTATCACTGAAAAGAAGATAACTCAATAAATCCTTTCCCCCAAATTCTGATATAATGAAATATATATATATTTATATTTAGACTTAGCTAGACATAATCAGGTTTGCAAATTTAAAATAGCCAAAATCCTTACAAAACTACCCCTGAAAGGTAGTTAAAAGATAGCCAATCACACTTTGCAGTAAAAGCCCTTATTAACTTGTCTCCTAAAATAACACATACTACAAATTAGGTTAGTTTCTCACCCTGTAAGAACTGACCGAATACAAGAAAACTGTTAATATATGCACCGAGTCTTTAGATGTTAAATTATTTACTAAGCTCAAAATTTGAAAGCTTTTAAGCCAGTAGATAGCTATAGAGAGGACAGTTTTATGATGCTAAGTATTTGTATCCAAACAATAAGTTTTGACAACTTCAAAGAACACAAATCATAAACTCTCTAAATTAGGAACAACTCTGGATTTATGTTTTCACACTATAAACTCAAAAGCTGTCTCTCTTCAACCCATTTAATTCATTAAAGCTGTGTATGAAGATATCTGGCTTGAAAGTGATAAATTGGACCTGGATTTTAGTTTCAGACACTCAGAAACCGTACTTTTTACTTTACTTTTCATCTTAATGTTCTCCAACCTGGAAAGCACTGGTTATATTAGAGGTGAGAATATTATATTTTCATCCTATTCAAACTAAGCTGCTTTTTCATAACATTCTCAAATTAAAGTTATGAAGAGACATTCTAATTTATCTCGGATATCTTATAGTATAATGATACCAATACCTGAACTTTATCCTTATATTAAACTGATTTCTATTAAATTTTAACATTTTATTTAACCATAACTGTTAATGGATTTACATTCCTGGATTATCTACCTAATATCTACTAATATAGAAACATCCAATATTAGTTTAGTATTTTGATATGTTATCTCAATGTTCAAACATTCTTAAACATGCATCTGAGAATTTTCTTAAAAAAAAAAAAAACTTTTAACATTGTTTAAAAATAAAAGCAATTCTGTGACCACAATGATAATTGCACCTCACTCTTAAGACTAAATTACAACTTTCTTATGAAAACAAACCTTTGTAATTCCCTATTTCTTAAGTATATAAAATAAATATTTTCAGGTGAAAAATATTTAAAGAAAAAGTTATAGTATATTTTACTAAACCTCACTTTATCTAGCAAATAGTCTTAAAAAATATGGTTAACATTTTATCATGTGGTTAATACTTTACTATGCAAAAATTAATCAAGTAAAACTTAGTAATACTGTTCAATAAGTTCATTTTCATTGTATCAGATTACCATTTAGAAAACAATCAAGAATTTTATTAGCTAAGTATCTGAAATTTTCAACCCAAACTATAAAAATCAAAGAAACTATGCTATTAAAGTGGTTGTTATAAAGTATTCTGGAAGAAAAAATAATAAGTCACTAGAAATTTTGGTATTCTACAATTTATTTTTAAAGAGTTTGCAACTTTTGATATGAACAATTTAAATATTTTATTCAGAGTACTTATGAGTAAGATATTAGTTTCTGCTTAAGAAAGTGGGTTTTTCAGTTTCAACCAAATTGCCACTGTTGGTTAGGATACTACTTGGAATACTTTAAATTCCTTTAAAATAGTCTCATTAATCTTATCTAATTTTGTAGGCTCTACCTACCAATATTCTTGTCATACAGCCAAGCACCAAATTTCATGATTTGAACCTTTCATTTTATAAGATGAAAAGTCCACTATTTAATTTTTTTTTATATATAACACTGTAATAACCTTAAAAGGAGAAATAAAATGCCACTATATATACTTATTTTTAGAATAAATAAATTCAGTTGGAGTTGGACCTAATGCAAGGTGATGAGAACATCAACTATATTTTGAAAATCTGAAGTTTTAATAAGCAAGAGCCCTCAACCATGGCACTTCACAGGATGATCTGTGTATTAATAAATTTTTACTCATTTTTAGCTCACCTAAAAGTTCTATCTTTACCAACTGTCTAGCCTAATTACAAGATGTAAAATTTCATACTTTTATAATTCATTAGTATACCTTAATCTCCTATCATGTTCCAACGCATTATGTGAGTGTTCAATCAAAGAAGTTAAGTTCTCCAGAACTGGCTCTGTCCTAAAGGTTAAAACCTGCAATAAAAATGTCATGTATTATAGCATGAAGACACTCAACAGATTTCTACCTCCTGCAGTTCTACAGTGGATCCCTGAACAGAGGTAAGATCTTCAGAATGACCTCAATTTTGACTGTGTTCAAAAAACCCCCACTAACTTGAAAATAATGTTATTTAAATTAAAATAACTTGATTAGAAACACCTGTGATATGCTTTATCATTTGAAGCGTCTTCAAACAAACCAGATTAATAGGTTTCTGATTTAATTTCTCTTTAGAGCATTCATTTTCAAAACAGTGTGTGTGTATGTAAGTAGGTGTTAAGAGAACTGGTAAAGGGGACTCATAAGGAAAATATCGGAGATATAGTTTGTGCTTCTACAACTCATAAAATCCACACATTTTAAAAAATTACTCAGGGGATGGAGACAAATTTTTAAATTCTTTTCTCAAATTATCAAATGTTTAATAACAGAAATTATCATTTTCAATTTTCATCTTTTGTCATGCCTGAGCAATATTGATATTTCCAAATAGTTTAAGACATTACAATTCTAACAGAAAAAAATTTAGAATTTACTCTTTAAACAAATGAAAATATAAGTAATAAATGGGGGGGGGTGACTAGTGGGCCAATGGTTTTTTAAATGTTTCCAAGTAGAGGTGGTGTAACCCAATGCATGTAAGTTGCTTTTTCATTTTTCACCTGAATCTTTATGATTTAGCAGCAATCGACTGTATAAAAATATCAAATTGTTAAATTACCAAAGATTTGTAATATATATGTGAACCATAATGCTCTGAGTTTTCCACTTTTATTTAAAAATAGCTTAGGAAAAGAAATGAAAACCAAATAATCCTTTATTCCTGTGCTGCCAAATATCTGATTGTTTAATGGCAAAAACCACACACACACACACACACACACCCCACAAACACCAAATACCATGACATTTAAAAAATTTAAAATCATTTCTACATAGCCTTCCTCAACAGATACAAAATTTTCTATATTTGATCACTTTGAAAATTAAGATATCTTAACTTTAAAGTTAACAGAAGGAAAACAGCAGACACCAATATGTACTCCATTCCAAATGTTAAGTTTTTAAATAGTAGAAAAACAAGATACTAGATAATAGGATAAAGGAAGTTCAAATACAAGACAAATACTAAACTAAGTGATAAAAAATGTTAAAAACCCCTTGAAATAGTAAAACTGAAATCTATTACAAAAAAAAGTTTATTATTTATACTTAGAATCCATGACAAGTCTCTCCTGTGCAAAGATTCTCTAGTGAAATAAGACAGGATTAAACAAAAGTATATTAAACTTGTCATAATTTGATAAGAAATATTAAGAATAAAATTTGCATATACTTAATATTAATTCTAATATTTGAAATTTATCTTCCTAAAAGAAAGATACTTTAAAGCATCTCTAAGACAGGCAAGAGGGAATAAAAAGGCAAAAGGAAATCACTTCCCTACCAAAAAGCAATATTTATAGGAAGGCTCTACAGTCATTTGTACAAGCAAATAATCAGGCAAATATATAAACACGCATTGTGATATTCTGAAACTGACAATAATACTCTTATAATATTAAGACAATCACAACTTTTAAGCTCTAATACTGTCACTTGTAAAAGTTAAATGTAAAATGGCTTAATCTCATTTTCGACACTTATTTGAAAGAAAGTGGTAGTTTATTACTGATTCTATTTAGTCTTAAGAGAGGGGCTACCAGATTTCAGCAAGTCAGTTTGAATTCTAATTACATGCCAAAATTAGTTGCCTGGCATACAGTGTTTCTAAGTTGCCGAATTAAAAAAAAAAGAAAAAGAACAAAACTATATACACTAATATTTTAATATGACAATTCTTTCTAAGATGTGTAATCCAATTATAATCAAACTAATAATCTGTGTCTTCTAAAAAAGGGTTAAAATGAAATCAATGTGGGGATCATTAAGCTTCATTAAACAAAAGAAATAAAAGACAAGAGCCAATTTTAGGTCAGTTATTTTTTAAAATGAGAGACAAGTTTTTGTAGAAAAAAATTTCAAAATAGTGTGTAAATTTATATTGTTTGATTTTTTTAATTGAAGAAAGCTTATGTATCATGTAGAAAAAATATCTAATATAGCTTTCTGGGCATTTTTTTTCTTTTTGTAAACCCAATCGACTGACCTATATTTCTGGATTGAAGTACTTTGTTACATTCTGAATTGTTACTACATACCAATAAATAAATGAATAAAAATATATGTCTCTTCAAAACAAAAAAAAAAAATGTAGTATATAAAGTCTGATGAAATAAGGAATCCAAAATACAAAAGTTATTTTGAAAACTTTCATCTTTAGCTCTAGTTCATAATAAACATTAAAAGTGATATTAATCTGATAAAAAATAGTGTTACATAGAAACATCTGAGACTACAATTTGTAAATGTACAACTAAGACAAGTTGACAGCATTAAAACAAAGTCTAAAATTGCACTTTTACTAGGATTTTTAAAAATACTACGAAGGGCAAACAAATAAAATCAATGCTACTAGGAAGACTGATACTTCTCTAGATCCTTCTCTCCCACAATATGTAAGCATAACTTTAAAAAGAGTTGAGCTACTGTAGCAACAACTTTCCCTACCATTGTTTTCCTGTTATATGACTTTTGTAGCCCTTACAATAGAAAATAAATTAGAATTATCAATTTCTGCAGAGAAATACGGATAATATACAAAACATAATAATCATATACATCTATTGGAACTCCTACCTATCTATATGCCCACAAATCTAAACCCAAAATCTTCCTCTTATCTAGCATCACATAAAAGGAAAAATATTTTGAATGCAGTGGATTTTATTTAGGTGCTAGTGTGCTCTCAAGCTTTAAGTGTAGTATTTTAAATAAAGGAATCCTTCACTTCTTATAAAAATGGCTTATTAAGCAAAACAACTAAAACAATAGTAAAGAAAGCAAAACCCACTAGTTGATATATAGGTGAAATTATATTTAAAATAGAAATGGGGTCTTCTACAATTTCATCAAATCAAATATTACAGAGGAGAATTAGTACTTTCAAATAAAATTTTAATGAGATTGAAAATAAAACTTTGAAAAAAGGTAATGAACACAGGTTCTGCAGTTACAATTCTTGTTATGAAGACAACGCAAAATAGTATGATTTCTAAACTCTGCTATTCTACTTATTAATACAAATTATATTTACAGTCCTGCAAAGATTTATGAAAGTCACAGGATTTTTTCATTTGAATATTTCCTAACAATGCATATTTGACTTAATGTGAGAATACAAACTCCTAAGTTTCAAAATTTCAACTACTATTCATAAAAGCACATAAATTTCTATTAAATTTTAAAAAACTTTTGAAAAGCATCTACAGCTATCCTGTTTATCCATGAGTTTACTGATTTTCTTTGAAAACCACACCCTCCTTTTATCAAGATGCAACTAAACGAAATGACAAGCTTGGTAATAAATGTATTGACGGCTGTCTCAAGAAACGTTAAACAAAAACCAACTTATAATCAACCAAATAAAACACAACACACCATACTGTTGTATGAAATATATTTCTTCATAATTAATTTACCAAAGGAATAAAATCATATATACGCACCTGTGCATACTTACCTGTTGTACTGTGTAAGTTAAGCAACATAAATTTCTTTAAAAAAAAAAAGTTTTAAGTCCACTGCAATGGCTGAATTAGTAAAACCTATATATTTTAAATTAGATGTGAAAAGTCTTTAGAATATATCAATTTTTATGAAAAATGTGGAAAAGCTTTCTAAACATCAAGAAAATTAAGTTTCTTTTCATCAAAAGAAAATTCTCGTAATCTACATCTAATAAATATATGTAGTTTAAGATGAAAAATTTCTGTCAAAGGAATAAAAACCCTAAATGCCTCACTCAGTTTTTATCCATAGAGAACAGGGCAAATATATAAAAGTCTTGCAATTTTATACAGCAGAATTACAATTTCACGAAAATTGCCTCCTCAGTTTTACTTTTAATATATATTTCAGAAACACTCGAAGGTTCTTTCTGAAAAAAATGTTAAACACCAGCTTTTTTTAACTCCCTGTCTTAACGTTTGTAGCTATTTCCGTGGTTTTCTAAAAATATAAATTTTCGTAAAGTCGAGAATTATAATCTAGTGTTTAACATTCAAACCCCCCAGTCCCGCTTCCTTCCAGCCAATCAGGGGATAAGAAGTCCGGTGTTTTGGGAGCTCCGTTACACACAATTTGAAAAACATCACTTTGCGCTCTCCTATTCTCATCGGGGAAAGATTCTTAGTGAGGGCGGGTCCCCCAGTCTTTATAGAAATAAGAACCCAATCAATCGTTACATCAATTCCAGAGGGAAAACTCCTCAGGCAGGCGTTCCTGAAGAGTGTGTGATTGCGGTTCTCTGGAAGCGTTATTCCTCTTTGCGGAACAACTGAATAGCTGTTGCAAAAACCATCTTC
>NW_011888948.1:1177002-1178630 GCF_000151845.1 Pteropus vampyrus
AAGAAGCCCAGCTGGAAAAAATGTTTTGAAAATGAAGAATTTTATGTTTGACCACAAGGGGGTGTAAACTCCTGAGTTGAATTTTAAAAGAAAAAAGAAAAAAGGGTTTTACTTCAGACCATCAAATTCACAGGTAAAAAAAATAGTAAGAATACCTTTCCTAAATTTTAATACTCTACAAAGTGATGTACTCTATGAAAAGAAAAAATCGAATTATTTAGGTACTAAAATAGGGCAGTTTTCAGCTTTCTTTCATCTCGAATACAGTGAAGAGTTCATCATCCTTTCTCCCCACCCCCTTTCACCACCCCAGTTTGTCTCTGCATACTCCTCTTTACCTGTCGTAAGAGTAGAATTGAAGTCATAATTTCAAATATGAGGTTTTACTTGGAAACTGGAATGCAGTCATCAGCTAATGAATAGTAAATATGCATAGTGTGGAGAACAGAGACTTTGTACTTTCAATGCTTGTTTTGTTATTTCTCTCCTATTTCTAATGAATAAACTACGACTGACAGAATGTTGGCTTCAACATATTAACTTATTTAGGTAAAATTGTGAAAGCTATAGGTCTGTTATCTTTTAAGAAAGAATGAAGACTCTTGAAAAACATTTTGAACAGTATCTTGAAAACTTAATATGTACTAGTGAATGTTTTAAAAACAATTTACTTAGATGAGTACTTTTTATTTTCCTATTGGTCTTCTCTGAGGTGGACTTAATTTTAAAAAGCCTTTTTATTTGGAAATAATTTCAAATTTACGAAAAGTTGGGAAAATAAAAATAGTTCGAAGAACACTCATATCATTTGCTTGCTCTTATGCACAGTGTCTCTCTTGACATTTATGTATCTTTAGATACGATTTTTTTCTGAGCGATTTAAGTTACACACATTCTGGCCCTTCACTCCTAAATACTTGAGAGTGTATTTCCTATCAACTTCATAAATTTACACTGAAATACTTTAATCTGCCATCCATATTGCAGTTTTGTAGGTTAGTCCTTGTATCATTTTCCTCTCCAGGATGGGATCCAGTCTAGAGTCAGGTACTACATTTAATTGTCCTGACTCTTTAACATCCTTTGCTTTGGAACATGTCCCCAGCCTTTAAAAAAAATATTTAATTATCTTGACATCTTTGAAGAACGCAGCTTGTCCTCCCACCTCCCTTTTTTAAAAAAAATAAATTTATTTATTTAAATTAGTTTCAAGTATACAGTACATTGGTTAGACATCTATAATGTTCATAAATGACCCCCCCAATTCCTCACCTTCCTTTTAATGGAATATTTATTTTGTTTTTGTTTGATGTTTCCTCATGATTAGATTGAGGTTATGCATTCTCAACTGGACTACTGCGCAAGTCCTTCTCAAGGTATCACTTCTGGAAGCATATGACATCCATCTATCTTTCACTGATGATATTAATTTTGATCACCTGGTCCATATGTGGCTTGAATTTCCACTGTATAGTTACCGTACTTTTTTTCTTCCTGGCAATTAATAAGAAATTTGTGGGAGACATTTGAAGATATATCCTGATCTTCGTCAAAATTCCCATTTAAATTCAGCATCAGTTATTAGTGATATAATTTTACCATGATGGTTCCAAAAGGATTCAACCAAT
>NW_011888948.1:1178680-1181109 GCF_000151845.1 Pteropus vampyrus
ACATCAATTCCAGAGGGAAAACTCCTCAGGCAGGCGTTCCTGAAGAGTGTGTGATTGCGGTTCTCTGGAAGCGTTATTCCTCTTTGCGGAACAACTGAATAGCTGTTGCAAAAACCATCTTCAGCATATTCACAACCCAGAGCCGTGCACCCCACCCGCAAACCATCACGCCAGCAAAGGGTTAATCTAGTGGCGCCTTCGGGGTAGAAAAAGGATTCCAGATCCAATATATCTTTAGTGAGGAATTTTTATAAAGGTCATTATCTATTATAAAGTATTACTTAAAGCCATCACTGGCTTAAATCTTTCAAGAGTTGTTGAGTGAGAATTGGTAGAAACTGCGAGCTAAAAACAAAAAAACAAACAAACAAAAAACAAAACAAAAAACCAATCACTATAGAGAAAGACAAATAACAGTCCTCAGAGTCAAGAGAGTTCCCAAGAAAAGGTGGGGATTGCAAAACTACCACTAAGTTGTCCGGGTAAAGACTTTTCGGGAGGAGAACGTCAATACCGTTTCACAGATTGCTTCTTTTCCTTGCAACATGTTTCAGACTGGAGAAGGAAAAATTTTAAGAAAAGTGCGACTCGGAGGAAATCGCAAAGAAGGAAATCGCGTACTTGAAGCCCCATCTTTCATCTCACTCAAGAACACCTCCCCCCTCCCCCCAAGGGCAACACCAGGAGAGCAAATGACAAAAAGCCCAAGCAAAAAAGCGAAAGCCTAGCATCTTTCCTGGGAGCCCACTAAAATCTCAAAAGACTGCCCCCGCCCCATCTGGCCCAAATTGGAAAAACCAGACGCGGTCAGTGCTACCCCTGCCCGGACCGAGGCGCTCAGAGCCGGAGGGCCGCCTTGTGAAACTCACATTCCTTGGGCACCTAACGCTTTAGCGTCAGACGACAATATACAGGGCTGGGTCCCGCACGACTGACGGACAGAAGGTACCCGCTACTCCGGGTCCTCAATTTTCCGCCGATCTTAACTTTCTTATCACGAGAAGACGACCGTCAACCGGCCGGGTAAACTGCGATGGAAAAACACTCGGCTCGGCAATGGGGGAGGGGGTGTTCGTCCCCCTCCTCCTGTCAAGGAGCTGCAACCTGCGGAGCCCCGCCTCGCCTGGGTCCCCGGGCAGGGGGTCCTGCTGACAGATCCGCTGGGCGGCGGCTGCTCCGCCGCAGGCCGTCCGCGTCCCGCTCAAACTGTAACTCCCCTCCCCCCACGTCCCCCTATCTCCGCGCTCCCGCCACATTCTGCCCGCAGCCGCCCACTCGCTGACACCCTTATTACCCCAACCTTATCTCCTTGCATTTTTAGCGATTAAAATAAGGGCGTACCCAGTGACCACTCTCTGCACCCCCCCACCGCCTGCCGGTCCCACAACCACCTCTCGAGTCCCGCTCGGTTACTTCAAGCTCTTACCGACTGCGCCAACCCTGGCGAAACTCCGCTGACTGCCCTTTGCTCGAAGTAATTTTTGGCGATTTTTTTAGTGATTTTTCTGTGGAGTTCTAGTGGCGATATACTCTCGGACAGGTTATCCCGCCTCACCCGCTAGATTGATGAGATCAGGCATCACTCGAAAATGGCGCCGAAAGCGCTGAGGCTCCTCATTCAAATTCGTTAGAGCCAACCCCGCCGCCCCGGGGCATGCCGGGAACGCGGGCTGCCTTCACAGCTGTCAATACAGCCTCTAACCCCCCCTTCTGGCTTTCCCAACACTTTTGCGCACGCGCAAACTCCTACTCCCCCCCCAACCCCCGCGCAGTGCACATGCGCAGTATTATCGTTGTGCGCCGCTCTCCCATCGCTTCCTTTGGTAGCAATCCTACCTCTTTTTCTTGCGCGTGCGTGCAGCTCCTTTACTCAGCCGCGGAGGTGGAGGGCGGGTGGGGCCTGTGGGCCCGAGGGTCCATAGATGACGTTATCAGTTCATAGGCATTTAGTCTGGTGTTCGAGGAAAACAAGGGTGCAGCTTAAGCGAAAAGAAAAACGTCTTATTGCTAGTGTCTAAACTCATAACAGCAGAATGTGTTTCCGACTATGTGTATTATATGGATACACATGTACTTAAAACAGCGCTGCCTGTGTGCAGAGCTCTTGCTGTATGTCAACGCTTTACAGGAGTTATCACACTTAAGCATCAGAGCAACTTCATGAGGTAGGTACTATTATTATTCTCAGTTTGCAGACCAGGGAACCAAGGGTCATAGACTTAAGTATATTTGCCTAAAGCAGCACAGGTAGCAAGCACGTGGATGAGTGCATCTGTCAGATTCTGGAGCCTGAGCCTTTTACCCTTTTCCTTCCAGTGCGATTCAACCTGAGCACACACAGGAGGCGTGGTTTCCCCTGCTCGACGTGTGTGTGCGCGCGTGTGTGTGCGCGCCTGCCTGAAGGAGTAAATTTTCTGGAGTCCTTCCCA